>NC_137928.1:20861221-21076221 GCF_963457725.1 Sprattus sprattus | reverse complement strand
TATGTGCCTTTTGCATGGCTAAAGGTGCCCATTTCCCCACATGCCCTATGAAAATGCTATTGTTCTGATATTTTCTGAGGTAGAAAAGGAGTGGTGAAGGGGAAAGCGCTTAGATTTTCTTACAATAGATCTCTACTGAAGATGGACAACAACTCCACTGTCTAGAATGTGGGCAAGATGCATTTCAAAGGAAAACTTCACAATCATGCCAGAAAGATGCCTGTTAAGTATTTCTATTATCTTAACAATATGACATTTGAATGATCAAGAATACATTTCTCTGCATTACTTACTGTTCGCTGGTGTCAAGGTTATCATGATTTTCCTTAAAGCAAAGGCATTATAAGTTATAAAATTCTGCAAGGAGACTGACCAATTTTATTTTGTACTTTATACCTTCATTTCTGGAGCCCATCAGAATTTCCCTAGAGCCTATCAGCGCTCTGTATGCAATTAGGAGCTGGAGAAGAGAGGGGACACTAAAACCTAAATTCTTTAAACTCCAGATTCCTTCAACTTCACAATGGTGAAGGATAGCTAGAAAAAGAAAGAACATTTGAAGAGGCGATGGGGGTAAGAAGACCAAATGCACAAAGAAGAACTATCAAAGTACAGCCTGCAAGCATTGCACTTCTAACATGGTCTCATCTGCATCGCCATCTCAAGACCATGTCCCGGGTGAAGTCCACTTGTAAGCTAAAACACGATCTCTTGCTGTTGCCCTCCAACAACAATTTGTGACAAATAAATAAACAAAGAAACTAGAAGACAAATGCCTCATCTAACAACGCAAAAATGATTACAACTACAAAACTAGTTACATTGCTTTTGTGGAGCTGCTCAGGCTAAAGTTTTCCACCAGGGCCCTGTTTGGCGTACAACTGAAGCTAAGATAATTAATTTAGCTCGCGACATGAGATAACATAGCTGGCTAAATGAGAACAGGCCAAGCCGGACTGGCGACGTGCGCTAAGATAAAAAGTAGTCCAGTTAAATTGTCCCAGGCTAAACTCGTCAGCTAAATTGCGCGTGCACGTCCTGCTTCAAAAGTCAGGAAAGGTCGATCACCAAAACCATGATTTTTTTTAACTTTACGATAGTCTAAACTCAAAGAAAAAGACTAATTTTTTTCTCTGCTAAGGCAGGATATGACCATGAACACGTTATGAAGAATTCAAGACCATAATCAGGTCAAAATTCTACACTGCCGTGGCTGCGACAGCACTATAAGAAACTGTCTATAGGCTGTGTAAGACGTGGTATCTTTTCTGACGTCGAATATGTGAATGCTATGTTAAAGCTCATGGATTGCATGCAACAGATCGCTGGTTCGACCCCCTTCGCCTCCGTAGTAATTGTAGTTTTACATCTCCTTGTAAATTGTTTGGAATAAAACTGTCTGCGAAATGACTAAATGTAAATGTATTAATAAGAAATTCAATAAATTGAAGCACTGAAATATATTGTGTGTATTTCTCTCTTCTTATCATGCATCCACCTTTTCTACAAAAATGATATGCTGTGAAGTAGACTGAGGTAGACTTTTTTCACTACTGCACAAAAACTAGACACGTTTGCAAACCTATACGTTTGCAATGATGTAAGTTGCATTTGTTGATGACGTATGGTTAATAACATCGTGATTGTAGAAGGGACATAAAATCAAGATCTTAAACAACTTTCGCCAATATCTCCGTAAGGAAGATGGGTTACTGTCAATATAACACTGTCATATAATTATGAGTGCTTTGTTCTCCGCATCGCCGACATTGCAAAAACGTAGGCTACCACTCAACAAAAAGGGAAAATGGATCTTGGCAGATATAGAGAAGAGGTCCAGCACCTGGCTGTGTGGTGCACCGACAAAAACTTGGCTCTCAACACCACGAAGACCAAAGAACTCATTGTGGACTTCAGGAAGAGAGTTGGCACACCATATCACTCCATATCAACGGGATGGGATGTTGCCAGCTTCAAGTTCCTGGGTGTCCACAACTCTGAGGACCTCTCTTGGACCCTTAACACCTCATCCATAGTAAAGAAGGCACACCAGCGTCTCTTTTTCCTGAGGAGACTGAAGAAGGTCCATCTCTCCTCAGATTCTGGAGAATTTCTACCGCTGTACCATTGAGAGCATTCTCACAAACTGCATCTCAGTTTGGTATAGCAGCTGCTTGCCGACCGTAAAAGACTGCAGAGGGTGGTGAAAACTGCCCAATGCATCACCGGTTCCACTCTCCCCACCATCGAGACTGTCCAGAGCAAGAGATGTCTGTGGAGGGCACGCAGCATCGTCAAGGACAGCTCACACCACAGCCACAGACTGTTTGCCCTCCTCCCCTCTGCGAGGCGCTACAGGGTCCTCCGTTCCCGTACCAGCAGGTTCAAGAATAGCTTCATCCCTGCGGCTGTCACCCTGCTGAACTCTGCTCCTCGGGGTTAGCCCCCCCACCCCTTCACACACCTCCCCCTGTGACTGTCCCCCCCCCCCCTTCCAGCAACTGAACATTTGCACTAACCTCATTTCACCCCACCCTGGCTTGACTGCCAGACAACCTCCTCCTGCCACTGAACATTTGCACTATACTTCACTTCACCACCCCTCCACCCTGGCTTGACTGCCACCCACCCACATCAAGCCACTGAACATTTGCACTATACTTCACTTTACCATCCCCCCCTCACCCTGGCTTGACTGCCACACACCCTCCTCCAGCCACTGAACATTTGCACCATAATGTCTTTTTAATACTGTATCCACTTAACTGCATTACCTGTATTAATTGTACTTTTCTACCTCATTCACTTGATTTCACTTGTTACCACCAGTATACTTACACCTGCACTTTATATACTTATCATACCTCACTCCTACCTCAATTGCTGCTAGTCTCAATTCTGTTTATATTACAATTCTGTGTCATATTCTATTCTTACTGTACATTTCATATTTATTCACTTATTCCACTTTACATTTGCACATACTCTGCACTTTTATTGCTATTTTGCACTTCTGGTTAGATGCTTAACTGCATTTCGTTGTCTCAGTAGTTGTACTTTGTGCAATGACAAAAAAAGTTGAATCTAATCTAATCTAATCTAATGTAACAGAGCGTGTTTTTTAAAGCGTGTATTTTTATTCCTTAATTATAAAAATACTGAAACCGTAACGTTATCGGGGCCCAAAACTATGATACATACTGACCTGGGGGCTCACTGTGCCTGTGCATCCCTAATATACACCCACTGCAGAACAATACTCTCAGAAATGTCCTGAACATCCCTTTATTCCAACTCAACTGCATATTGTTAGTTACTGTTTGGAAGTGGTTCATGACAGTAATTTAAATTTAATGTATACCTGTTGTTAAAGGCCAGGCAGTGACAGCGGTATATTCTGACAGGAGCGCTGGTTCAATAGTATGCTACCAGTCACTCCTTCTCTGCGGACAGCCAATGTCTCCCCAAAAGATTCAGTGGAACCGCTTCACAAATGGCCAACATCACATATCAGAACAGGGCACGGCGAGTAAATGAGGAAGGCGCCGTGACAAAGACAGGGAGGGTCATAAATGTATTTCTTCCACTCCTGGTAATCATAGGCTATTGTCACACACGGAGAAGAGACAAAGGCTTCAGATGAATAAAACATAGCTGGTTAGAGAGGTTGTGTACCTGCTATGGAGAGAGGAAGGATAGAGAAAAACAAAGAAAGAGATAGAGAGAGGCGAAGAGGAGAAAGACAGATGATAGGAATACCAAAAGGGTGTGTATTTGTGTGTGTGTGGGTGTGTGTGCGTGTGTGTGTGCGCATGTGTGTGTGTGTGTGTGCGCATGTGTGTGTGTGTGTGTGTTAGACATACACAAAAAGAAAGAAAAAAGTGAAAGCAACAATTGGAATGTGCTACCTCAGTAATACATGACTACACATAGATTCTCCCACTTTTCTTGTAACCTCGGGGTCCATCACATATACCCTACTGCTTTTCAGGCAAGTGTTCCAGAACAAGGTTTCCGTGGGCTGCATCAGGTAAACACATGGACTCACACACACACACAGACAAACACACACACACAGACACACGCACACACACAGACACACAGACACACAGACACACAGACACACGCACAGACACACACACACACACACACACACACACACACACACACACACACACACAGACACACACACACACACATAGACACACACACATTCCCAAGGACACACACAAATAATATGAATAATTAACACACAAACACACATACACACACACACAAATATTATTAATAATAAATAAACACACACACACACACACACACACACACACACAATCACAAGGACCCACACAAATAAACACACACATTCACACAAAGACACACAAAAAACATCTCTCTCTCTCTCTCTCAAACACATACAGACAACTAAATGTACCAATCCAGGGAAGAGGTCAAGGTTCCGATGGGGCTCTGGAGCAGCTGAGCTTGGCCAGGCCCTCAGTACAAACACTGGCAAAAGCAACAGCACAAATCAGTGGAGCACAGGTCATCTAGAGCTCTCCTCCACCAAGGCCGGTGCGTGGGGGGCTTCAGTGAAATATCTGGACGCACAAATGAAACAACATCAGAGGAACATCAGCGGATGCGTCCACTGGCACACTGCAAGCAGTTCATGTGTTTATGGAAAACATACTCTGAAGGACGATGCTGTCCAGGCACTTGCATTGTGCAACTTAAGTGAGTAATTTTCCCTTCCCCCGTGCAAGTACTGAAGATAAAATGGATGTGCTATTCAAGTATCTGTTCAATAAGCTACATCCTGACCCCCACAGGCCACCCCTGCTCGGTATGTTGAGAGAGTCAACAGACTTGGAGAAAACTAATTAGAAATTGGAACAAATCGGAAGCATCTAGAATAAATAAACTATAAATATATATACACATTTCTACTATTGAAAGAACAGCTTTAATTGGCATCTGTACCCTTGGTGTGGCTTTGGTAATGTGAAGCACAGAAAAGTTCTGGATACGGGGTCGAAGCCTGTATGCTCAGGAAAGATGTGCAGCTGCAGTAGAATATAACGAGGATTCTACTTCCTTAGTTGATTCTAATGAGAACAGAAAAAGAGTCAAGCTGGTGTAATGTGTTTCTACTGTTGAATCATTGGTTTAAATCCCTTGAGCTACCTGGACCACATTGACTTACAAATGCGAGGCATGACACACAAATACCCATCCAACGCAATCTTATACACATGTGAGTATGTGCGCGCACACCCCTCACAGAGCACACATAAACACACACCACACACACACATGCACATGCACACACACACACACACACACACAAAGCACTGCACACACAGGTGCAATACAGTGGGGAGTAGCTGCTGCTGCCTGCTCCCCTCCCAACCGCGGAGCATAAACAGAATGGGTCCTGGCATCTCCTTGATCCCACCGCAGAGGTGGGCCGAGCTAGGGCACGCCCGCTCACCCATCAGGTGTTTAAACCTGGCTCTGGTGTAATTGCCAGGACTGCAAAATCGCTAAAGGTGGGAGGGAACCCTGTCGTACGTCACCACACACACACACCTCTGTGCGGTGGAGCGATTCTGACAACGCGGATCTCTGAAGAGTTGCTCCCTCGTTTGCTCACCGCCTTCGTTAATTGAAAGTATCTTTTTCTCTTTTCTTTTCTTCTCCTCCTCCACTGGCACCATTTGGCTGAGCAGACTTTGGAGAGGGACTTTTGAAAGCTCGTTCAGAACGCAGCCAAACAAAAGGGGGAACTTACGGGGAACGGCGCTGGGGAACGTGGCGGCGGCGAGATGGCAGTTGGCATCTGCAGGTGCATTTGCATTGGCATCCATTATTCATGGGCATCATTTACCAATGCATGGTATGGAGCGCTTATTTTGTGAACACTAATTTATGCAAAGCAAACGAGTTCAGAGAACTTGAAGGAGAGTAGCATAAAAGAGAGAGAGACAGAGATGGGGGAGAGAGAGCGAGAGAGAGGGAGAGAGAGAGAGGGGGAGAGGGAGGGAGAGAGGGAAACAGAAACAGAAGAATGCCGTTTATTTCCTTTAGTAAGTGGTAGACAGACGAAGTAGGAAAAGGCATTTGAGGAAAAGGCCACCCCTCAACTTTTAGCATTTGCTTGATAGGAATCTTCGAAATGACATCTTCCCAAAGAAATGATAATGTTAATCTTCCCTGCCAAGTATCTTGTACCTTTGAACCTCAAATGTGAATCAAAATGGAGTGTCTGGTTCTATGAAAACCTCTGCTTCAGTGTTCTTCAGGGACATTATGTTATGACAGTACCAATTCTCTTTTGATCACTACATTTTTATACATACACACACACACACACACACACACACACAGACACACACACACACACACACACACAGACACACAGACACACACACACACACAGACACACAGACACACACACACACACAGACACACACACACACACACACACACACACACACACACACACACACACACACACACACACACACACACACACACACACACACAGTATATGCATAAAGATGTACATAAAAAAGACCTTGCCTTTACATTGTATTAGCATATCTCTAAACATCTGGCCATAGCTAAGGATAGTCCAGAAACATCAAATTTCTTTGCTTTTGTTGATCAATACATTCAGATACTAATAAGGAGAGAATAAAGGGGAGTGAGAGAGTGCTTTTCCAGTAACACATGACTCAACAGAGATTCATCCACTTCAGCTTGTTCACTGGGACCCATTGAAAGACAGCCACATAGACTACTGTTCATCAGTTTGGTTTTCTAGAACTATCCAAGGTCTGCCTCTTTCAGTCTTAGAAACTGTGTGCATTCTAAGAAACAGTCTTCACTCACAAATATGGGCCAGAGGTGAAGGGTTTTAAGCAGTAAACCACTCAATGCCTCTCTGGCCTACGGTACCCAGGCTAGCATAAACACGGACACAAATAACAGCAGAACAGGAACAAACAGGAGAAGCCGATCAGTCTGAGTTTAAAACTTATTTTTGTGTGTGAGATGCTATAAGCTTCTGTTTTCATGCGATGAGTTATGGGGTCTTTTTGTGCGTTTTGTTTTCGTTTGGGATTAAAAAGAGAGAGTTTTCAAATCAGCTGCAGCTTCATCTTTTCTTAACAGAGTGGAGTCTTGGCTCTTGTAACATCGAAGGTGAGAGCAGACTACAAAATGAGAGACTCAACTATGTGACATCCAGTCGTACCAAAAAACTTGGGAAAACTATTTGTAAAGCACATGAAAAGGCCCTTACATGCACATCAAAGACAGTTCTCTGCAGCCCACTGAGACAAAGCTGCATCTTATCATGGAAAGATCTTAACCATTCGCTTTGTCGTCCCCCCCTCCCCAATCCCTCTTTACTTTCTCATTGAATTATAAAAAATGGAAGACCATCAGGTATTCTTCAAAAACATTGATTGTAATACCAAGGGTATTTGAGGTTGCTCTCTTTATTTACAGAAAGGTACATAAATTATTGTATCACCAAATTACATTAACATTTGGTGGCATAATGCCTTCTGTAACATCTGGCCATAATTGAGGTCACTCAGGACATACTTAACTTTTGTTGGGAAGCGAAAACTTTTAATTAGGATTAGAGTTGCATTTAGATGAAGCCATTCAACAAACGGCATTTTCTCTGCGATTCACGGTCAAGTGAGTATTTTGGATGTTCTGAAAGTGAGAGCGACCTTGGTGCTCCTGATGTCATACTCAATCTCACTGACTGACACATACGTACCTTTATTAATTATGCCATTTGCCACCTGAGTATCCTGTTATCATTCTAATGCGAGAATGTACAGACAGGTTCAGTTCAGACAGTGAAAGCTCAGTCATGTTTATGCTCCATCTGTGCTCCACTCGCTAATTCCACCTCCGGCTTTAACCGTTGGAATAATTATGTGACGCAGGTGGTTGACAAAATACAGGTGAAAACTTGTATTTACTGAAAGGAAAGTTGAAAGTATAGAATTTATAATTTTCTTGTCCTTATTTAAATGTTTTCATTTTACTCAGTGTGGTACCAGCCAGTGCCAAGTACAAGGTGCCAGCATTCACAAGATTGACCAGTTTGAGATGCAACTGCTTCTGAATTTGAATGAATCTCTGTTTGACCATTTTACCATTGCTTTATAGAGATGCCAGACAGTTTAGGCTGAGACGTGAGTATGTGTTTTTTTCCTGTTTTTCTCTGTTTACCTGAGAGATTTAGGGTCAGACAGGTCTCTGGCACATCTCCCATGAAAATGTCTCTACATGAATGCATGAAGAATACATCACCATAGCTGAAACTGCCAAGCTCAATGAGAGAGGGAGAGAGAGAGCGAGAGCGAGAGAGAGAGAGAGAGAGAGAGACAGAGAAAGAGAGAGACAAAGAGAGCGAGAGAGAGAAAGAGAGGGAGAGAGAGAGAGAGAGGGAGAGAAAGATGAGAGCAAGGAAAGACAAGTTTTATTTTATCAGATGTTGTAGAATTTGTAATTTTTTTGCTAGTGTTTCAAGGTCACAAGGCCTTATCCCACTTGCACGTGTGAGAAATTGCATAAATGAACTCATGTACTAAAGGACTAGGCGATATATCAATTTCATTCTATTAATTCAAATTTCTGTTTTCAAACGAGGAGGAAAGTGCCTTAACCACAAAATCAAAATGAGTGCTTACCTAGTGCCTGACTGACACAATAATGGTGGGCATAAAACTAACCTAAGAGACTAACACCAGCATTAAATAGCCTTACACAGACAAACAAATAAATAATCACACACACACTTCGACTAGACACAAAACAGATACACAAGAGATACATAACCTGACTGCTACAGAACAAAACAACACAACACCCAATGCATGCTGGGTGGCTATGCAAAAGTCTCTTTTGCTCAGATGTTCCATTAGCAATTCTGCATTGTCCATTACACTAAGAATGTATTGAGATTCAATTGTTTGGCTATATTGCCCAGCCGTGTTTACAATAGTTATGACATATACATAAACAGACCGAAAGACAAAATGTATTTCTCTCTCCTTATTATTGCTAGTCCTGCCACCATGGGCAGACCTAGGGTGACCACAGGACCACACTGCCAGCGCTCTGTTATATACTCTGTGTTGGTATAGTTCAATCAGAGACTACTGGCTGTGTGAAAATATGTCTTTATGTCATGCCCCTACCCATGACCTTCCGCTAGCTCTGAATGCTTGTCTGTCTGTCTGTCAGTCTGTCTGTCTGTCTGTGTAAGGGGGGATTGAAACCTGGGTAGGTTTTCTGTTCCCTGAGCTTCACAAGGTCTTGCAAGTAGAAATGGGCCGTATAACGCTGCCAGGCTGGGTGAGAGGAATCGGTCATTGTAGGTCAGGGTCCCAGCGCAGGCCCAATGCAACAGTGCTATACCCTCTGGCTGAACCGCTTAGCGCCTTCCTCACAACAAAACAGACAACAAGGCAATGCCTGTGATGCCAACAGGGCACCAGGAGGTGGTGCCGGTTAATTGGAGTAGAATAAAAATACTTTTTTCTCCACAGACGAGACTCAAGCTCCAGACGTGTTCGTCTGCTGTAATCTCAAAGAAGAAGGGGTGCTTTTGCCAAGGTTTTTTTTTTTCAACGGAGACTCAGCACACAGATTAGCTTCAGAGACATCCTTTTTAAATGTGACAACATAAAAGGTGTAATCTTCTCATGCATTATCTGTGAGACTGAAGGGGAAAAGCTATTATGTGCATTTCTCGCTAAGAACTTCTCATTAATCACGAGTCTGTCCTATGGATCTGCAGAAGAGACCCACAGCAGACATGGAGCAAGTAAACAAAAACTAGATCAAGAAATATTTTTTGCTTGTTTTTTTCCAACACGTGACTTGTTAAACTAATTCTGACTTTGAACATCCAAACTATAATATTTGATAAAATAATAATAAAAATGTAAAAGTAAAAAATAAAAAATAAAGGAGGTTGAGGCATGCACTTGTCAAACATACTCACAGTCGTTAATGACCGTTAATCACAGACGCTGCACAGCCACAGGCCCTTTTATCCGTGTTTAGACTCTGAGCTACGCCACACAGCTGGACACTAACCTCTGCGTCCAGCCAGCCAACGTCAGAGACAGGTCGCCTGAGGAGGGGGCACAGGGGTGGGGGCAGCTCTCACCCTCGTTTGGGTTCTATTTTGAAGGTTTGTGGTCTGTGGCGTGACGCCCAGACACGCCCGGCTTGACCAAACCTCTGCCGATTTGTTGCTTCGAAGCTTCGTTGTGTCGTGAGTGTCGATGGGTGTCCTCCACCCCCGGTTGTAACCTTTCCAGTGCACTCTGGCATTTGCTAACTCTCCGTCCTCCGCTTCATTGATTACTGATCTGCACCCTTACACACACACACACACACACACACACACACACACACACACACACACACACACACACACACACACACACAAACACACTGCCACTCCCTGACCGTAGGCGATGCTAGCCCTGGCAATCGATTCCAGGCACCACAGTCTGGGTGTTTACTGAACACAACACTTTCAATACGTTTCCAGGGGGGTTATTTTAAGAAGAAAGAGAATGAAAGAGAAAAAAAAAGGGCTCTGGTGAGAAACTCAGAAATGTGAACCCAAGAGAGAGAGAACGGTCATGAAAGCAGGGTCTGACTTCACTCTGATTCACACAAGTCTATTTTAAAAGCAGGGCTGATCAAAGGTAGCTTTTTCTCAAATTCTAATTAATAACGAGAGCAGGCCTACTGATCGTCATCTGCTGGCATTTTATCAGCCGCTGTTTCAACCTTCCCTCCACACACATACACACACAGATACACACACACACACACACACACACACACACACATACACACAGAGACACACATCATGCTGGACTGTGTCCCTCTACACACATACACACACACACACACACATCTACATCCATACATCCATACACAAACACACATGGTTGACGGTGACTTTGAAATAGACCTCTGTGTTGATTTTGTCTGAGTGCCCAAAGTGGCAATAGATAGCGGCCATAATCTGAACGAATTTAGTGCTAGGAAATGAGCTTCAACAAGTCCGATTAGTCACATGATAATTCTCAGGGATCTAACTCTTCCTGGTGTTAAAAATAAACTCCTAAAGAATGATAATTTCCATACTGATGAGCTTTGCACCACTAATTGAGTCGGTTCGTATGGAGATGGGTACATCAAGGCAGTTTGTAAAAAAAAAAGACATACGGAAGTTCAATCATTAATGATGGAAGGACGTGGAAGCCACACTGCACTCTTAATGAAGCGAACTCAAGCTTGCATTGAGAATCCATTTCATCTTAGCAGGACATCTGAACACTGTGGGTTGTATCATTTTACCATCTACTGCTTTCGTGGACACAATATGTTTGGTGACTGTCAGTTTGTCAGTCAACTCTTGATGCTGTTTGTGAGTGTGTGTGTGTGTGTGTGTGTGTGTGTGTGTGTGTGCGTGTGTGTGTGTGTGTGTGTGTGTGTCTCCGTGTGTCTCCGTGTGTATGAGAGCGTGTGTTGGGTTGAGGGATATCACACCAATCAGGCAACAGTGTCTCATGTGAACGCTCTTCTGAGCAGCAAACGGGGCTCTTTCGGACAGTTTTGGTTCACTGGCACGTGGAGTGTAGGGCAAGACAGGCCGACCAGCACAGCACGAGGGCAAAGAACAAGAGAAACTGGTGGGGTGTGTTTGTGTGTGTGCACACATGGGTGTGTGTGATTTGGGGGTGGGGTGTGTGTGTGGGGTGGGGGTTGTTGTCCAAATAAACCCTTCAGCAAGCACAGCTTGTGAGAGACAGCCCATAGCTGCCAGCGCTGCGTGACTGCGAGACAAACGTTAAGCCGCACTGACGGACACGGCTGCACTGCTCCGCCATCTGTGTGGGTGTGTTGGGAGGGGGCGCCAGTGCCAACGCCAAAGCTCACCTGAAACCCCCATCACCTGTTCCCTTCCCACCAGGCTTCACTGAGAGCCGCCAGAGAGATAACAGACAGAACGCCGGGCGTCACACTCAACACCTTCATTTTTCCATTTCATCCCAGATATTTCCCACAGAGTCAGGTTTTTCAGGCTAGAGACAACTGCTAGAGCTACTTATTCCACGACTCTTTCCTACCTTAGATAAACAACCTTTCAGGAGTAGGATACTTGTGTTGAGCATGGCATGCTGCTGTGTATAGTTGTTGAAATGCTAGCAAGTGTTCTGGTGAGTGGTTGTCTGTTCTGAATGAGAGATACAGATTGGACAGGTAGAAAAACAGGTAGAAAGTCAGGTAGAAAGACAGGTCAGAAGACAGGTAGAAACATAGAAAGAACACCAATAAAGAGCCTTTGATGCTTTCTAGATGAGCCGTCTCTCTTGTGCTCTCTCTCCTCCATGTCTCTCTCTCTCTGAATGTGTGAAGGAGAGAAAGAGAGGGCGTTATAAAATGTACAGGAAAATGGAAGAGGGAGAATGAACATGAGGTGACAAAATAACACGGAAACAAGGGGCCTATAGTCTTTTGGAGTGAGTGTGTGTGTGTGTTAGTGCGAGAGAGAGAGAGAGAGAGAGAGATGTGTGTGTGTGAGAGAGAAAGAGCAGTTCATTGATTTTGGACATAGCTCTACTTTACGCTGTGTAAGAGTTTACCTGCTCGATGCATATGTATGTATACAGAATGTATAAAGGGCTAGTTTTTATACCTGTTAGTTATTCTTCAACAATTATGTATTGTTGCATTACAAGAAATAAAAAGAGATTTATGTTGCATAATACCCCACATTAATGTATATTCCCGGGCTGCTTTTTGTTGGCAGTCCACCCCTGGAACAGACTATGTTCCCATCTACAGTCTCTTACCGTACCAGTTTGTTAAGCCTAAGATGTTTTCTATGTGCAATGTACAGCGCAGTTTTTTTCAGCAGGAGAGGGGTTGGGGCATCCTGCCCTGACATTTTGATAGCGGTTAAGTTAGCTGCTAATTCATTTAGCATTCAACTGGCCCGTCTGCCTGCACAGGGAACAGCTGGTTGTGGGTTGCCAGGTTGTGGTGACAGATGGGTTGAAATAGTATGCAGTGCATGGATTGAGTGTGTAAATTTAGTGTTATAGACCTGGTAACGTCAGCCATTCATACAAAATGTATGGATCCATGTATGATCATATTTTCTGATTTTCATGAGTGAGAGAGAGAGAGAGAGAGAGAGAGAGAGAGAGAGAGAGAGAGAGAGAGAGAGAGAGAGAGAGAGAGAGACAGAGAGAGAGGATGCATTGATTTAGCCACTGGGGAACAATTTGTACCTGCTCTTGGACACAGCTCTAGTGTTCACTAACATCTGTATAAGAATCTACCTGCTTGATGCATATTTGTGTTTATCTAAGTGCAGTATGTATTAAGGACAAGCTTTTATACCTGTCAGCTACCACTTAAAGACTATATTTAAAGGGTTGAACTGGTTAAGACACAGGGGATTCTGGGACATTCAAGACACGTTTTGAATTTCAATGGCTGCCAAACTTCCTCCCACAGGCTGCCCAAAGGTGTTGTCTGTGCTGCATGACCATTACCTGACCACCATCTCAATTGAAAGGTGCTTCAAGCTCTGCCTATGATGGCCAGTCACAGTCGGCTCACTAAGGCTTGCCTCTCTGAAATGCTGAAATGACGACAGACAGGAAGCGTGTTCGCTTTGATCAAAATGTGTAGGGATAGTGTTCTTTGAACTGAATTAGGAAGCTGAGTGATGTCCTCTAGTGTAGAAAAGAAAGCCAGGGGTCTTTCTGTTTATAACATCAGCCTTTAATGAACCATGTCATTCACAGCTTTTTCTTTACAGTCTTGGCTAGAAGTCAGTGAGCCTGGTCCTCTGGGCAGCGTTCTGCTCTCTGATCATCCGGGCTCTCTTACCCGCCCGGGGGAGAAGTTGCAGTCTATACATTTCCCTCCTGCTGCTAACAAGAGTGATGGAGGGATAGTCATTAAAATCTTTACCCAAATCAAATCCGGTGAATTAAATAGCTGACAAGGGCAGCAGGGGTTGTGCTATGTCACAGGATCCAATTCAGCGTGACGGCACTAGACGGCACAGATCGACTGTCTTCATTGATAACGGTGTTGTTCTAGCTTTCCATTCCTTGCACTTGCTGCCACCTCGCTGCCTTCATCCACTTTCGCTTCCACGAACTTCCTGCTTTCGCGGGTTGAAAGTGCGTTTGGAAATGACTGCACAACGACTCTGTTAGCAATGGTGGGTATGCCACGGCACTGCCAACAGACTTCAACAATAAGAGGTTTAAGGTTAAACACTGAGTTCACTTCAGTATTTTCCATGTCGTGAATTAAGCATGTAGGTCAGATTCAGAAAGAATAACTCTACTCTCACTCAATTGATAATTGACTGCGTAGAAGTCATTAGCCGTGCTTATTAAGGAGCTTTACCTCCACAGGTCCTGGCTCATCACAAACGACTGCAATGTTTTGACAGGACAGATTCATTAGCATACATTATTATTAGCGCAATGTCGAAATAACTGCCTGGCAAATTGGTCGCTCTATTTGATGTATGTATAATATATTATTCACTGTGGCTTACATCAGGTTCCCCTTAATGAAGTACTGCAGTTTTGGCCTACTAAACTGATAGATAATATAAACTAATGAAGAACTCCGTTCTCCACAACAGTCATACAGCTGCAGAACGCTACAAGCCCCCTTTCCTTCACCGAAGAAGCCCCTCATGAAGTGCTTATCCTTGCAGTGACAAATAAGGCTTTCTGCGGAGCCCATGAATACATACGCAGCCTCGGCCTACTGTGTGACAGACTACACGGCTAATCAACGGGGACAGGCCCAGGCATCCTCCTATTACTCAGCAAATAAACACATTCATTGCAGAGCACCAACTCAGCTGGCTGCAAGTGCGAAAACAAAACACGATCCATCAATATCACTTGGCGGGGGGGTGGGGTTGGGGGTTGCGGCGCACTCAAAACATTTCCGGAGCCACTTGGGAGTTAGTTTGGACTGCCGGGGCGCTGCGGCTAGGTTCCAGATGTTATTCAGTTGCGGCAGAAATCAATTACTATGCATCAGAGGCAACATTTCCTTTGATGATCGTTTGATAACTACGACAAAAAAAGGTCACCTTGGAGAACCCTAATTAAAAAGTACAATGGAATGTTTCATGTAGAAAGAAAGAATTTTTTCTCTCTTCCTCCCTACTGATGTCTTACCTGATGGGTTTAGGAGCCGCCAGGTAATCATCGGCTCAGGTCGACCAGTGGCGAGACAGGTCAGTGTCACATTGTTCCCCTCGTTTATAGTGATGTCCTCCGACACTTTGTAGATGTTTGCAGGAACTGAAAGAGACAAATACAATACACAAATTTAACCACAAATGCAAACTGCAAGCGAATCATTGAAACATTCATATATTACATCAAAAAGTAGAAATGAATCTATTCATAAAGAGTGAGTGCACTTTGCAAAAAACAACCGACTGATACCACAGCTTCTTGATGCAAGGCACACTGTGGAAGACTTGTTGTGACACTTCTGCTACCAGATTCCAAATAGAGTAAACACGTCTCTTCAGATTCATTACTAGCATACAGCTTCGGCATCAAATCCAGTTGAAAGCCCAAGACAGGACAATCAATAAGGTGTTCCACGGAACTTTTAAATTAAGATATTCAGCAGTTGAGCAAACTCCAACTCACTCAGCTGCCAACATGCAAACGTACAGAAGTTGGCGAGTGTAGGAGAAAAGGCATGACGAATGTTCACGGGGACCTGAGCATTTGTCACCTAAATGTAATGTTTAATGAAGCGGCACTCCCGACTTTCTGATTTACCTTACGAGCAAACAAACAAAGAGGGGAATTTACGACTTGCAGAGTGTGGTTCCTGCAAATTACGCCTGAGGTGATGCATACCTTATTCTACGGTGGTCAGCATTTTGCACGTAATCAATCAGAGGACGGTTAATGCATCGAAGGAGGAGGAGGACTGTCTGAGCAGGGAGAGGATGAGCGGGGGTGCTGCTCAAGGAGAGGAAGAGGTGGCATGACAACTTGTTTACTTTGTGTGGATGGTGTCCGACACATTAATTAGCATGGCTGGGCAGACCGTTGACACCAGCTAGAAATTAAACTGATTAAAAATCATTGCCATACAGAAGGCCAACAAGATGCATTCACACTCACAAACGTGTGGTGTTTCTGTATCTCAAATCAAAATAGCATTTTCAAGCCGTCCAGAGATGTTAGAAAATGACTGTCTACACACTGCCTAAGTTTAATTAGTTATGTATTAATAGATCCCATGAGAGCCTGTGTTGCATGTAAACTATTCTACAAAATAACAACAAAAGCTTTATAAGAATGTTATTCAGCATTCTTATTACAATGCTGTCATTCTGTCATTGTGATTTCTGTTTGGTTTCAAAATCCATTATTGTAAAATGTATGACAGTGCAAAACAAATGACGATGATTAACATGTGAGATAACAACCCAGTGTGCAAACCTGAACAATATGTGTCTGTGTTACCCAGTAACAGCATTGCATTTGTGACATTGTTTATGTCCTACATAAAAACATATTATTTGGTTTGTCACACAAGAGCAATATAAAATGTTAGACAAAGACCATATGATCCATACAGCAAACACATTAAATATAAAAGATGTTGCAATAGGCATCATCGGTGCATTGTGTGTAATCATGTTGTGTCTCATCCAGCCCCACTCTCTATTCTGCTTGTTGGTTTGCTGAATCGATTAAACACGTTGGAAAAACACATGAAAGCACAGCATGTCTTGACCAGAGTGAGATGTGTTCCTTGATGACAAAGGAGATTGAGGAGACAGCGAATCAAATCTTTCTTCCTTATGAGGCAGAGGGAACGAGAATCCAGCTCCCCCATTGGCTGTCTGAAAGCTCTTGCGTAAAAACCTTGACATCTACAGGATATCACTGAATGCTCGGGGAGAAAAAACAGAATAACGACCTGCAGCCTGGAGAAGAACTGCTGGTGCGGTTTCATAAGTCAAAAGACCAGGAGGCTTAACAAATTACGCCTTTGTCTCTACAGCCCAGGGCTGGAATTGTTATTTAACTTATGGGCCAGGGCTTCAGGGGCAGCTTTTGAATAGGCGCTGGTGAAAGTGTTCTTCGCCTTGTTGTCCATAATTTTTTTTTTGGTCCATGAGTGGAAAATAGGAACGCGGATTATTCCCGGTCATCCGTTGTTTTGATCAAGCCCTTACACTGTGACTCATGAACACTTTGCTGCTGAGGAGCGTTGCTGCACTCGATGCTGCAACTCTTTGAAAGTAATCCACACAGCCGCCATGTATCCTGTCCGGGCACCACACTCAAGCAAAAAAACAAGGCAAAAGGCATTTACAAAAAAAAGGTAGTCTGCAGATGAAAAGGCATCTTGCACATATAAAAGTGTCAACTTCAGAGACAAATTGTTCAGAAAAAAAGAACAACCTTTCATGTTGAAGAAAAAAAAAAATGCTGCAATTACAATTGTGCGTGGGTATTTTTTTTCCCTTCAAAGCTGATTTCCTCAAACAAATGGGCTTTTCATCAATGTCAATGAAGAAATGTGTATAAATTGACAGTATCACTCTCCCTAGCCTCTCAGGGTTTCAAGGAGTCCCTGTGAGGCAGCGATGATCAAAGTCCATCTCAGAGGCCCATAAAGCAGGCTGGTGCTCACCTCTCCGTGTCCTGTGTGCTCTGATAAATGTGTTTACTGTCATGGCGTAACGTTTAAATCTAGCCATGACTCATATTTTGCCTGAATATGGTTACCAAGAGACAGGCAGGGGGAGATGAAATAGAATTAGACTCTCAGGGCTCAACCTCTTAACCTTTTTCTCTCTTTCTCTCTCTCTCTCTTTCTCGGTCACTTTGGTGTGCTATCTCTTTCTTTGTCCAAGCGTCCAGAGCACAAATATGCACAGACTATGCAAGGGTTACACATGGCATGTTCATGCATATATTTGATAAGAGAGAGAAAGGGAACGACAGCGTACAACCTGGGAACATACCTTGCAAAAATATATTTGAACCAGGATTTTTTTTTCAATCTAAGTAATCAATCACAAACACACACACACACACACACACACACACACACACACACACAACTGGAGCATGGGCTCGGTGGGGAACCATTAGGATTTATGCGGGCAATGCACCTGTATGGAAGCCATGGTAAGACTTTAAGACTATTGCATTTCTGTTGTCAGTGCTCAAGTGAGCTGAACTCAAACAAACACAAACTGACGACCGAACTTTACGTTCTCTGGCCCATTTTGACTTTTGATTGTACCATTTACAATGTCAGCACATGTACTTAGAGACTTCAAGGACGCTCTTTGCTTTACTGCTGTTCCCTAGAAACAGTATTCTAGACCCATGTTCTGCCCTGGGATGCAGGAACACTCAAACTATACCAAAAGGGAAAGAACAAGAGATAGAGGGTGTACTAGCAGAAGCACTCGTTCCCTTTGTACCAATCTCACACAGATCTGACAACGGCCCCTAGCAACATCGCATCTCTAAATGACAGGAAAACCGGGCGGGCGATTATGTTATTCATAAAAGTGTAATCACGAGAAAGCTTCTTGAGCCTTGAGTGTCGAGCCATAAACCTAGCTGTCAATCTACACTCATGTCACAGATGAAGGTCATTACCGACGAGCTCTAAAACAGGGCGACAAAGTAATCTCCACGTCGCCTCGCTGTGACAGCTGCCCAAATTGAATAGCATTGCCTTAGACAAGCCCTCCGACTGGCCAACACAAACAGGGAAACCTTGACACACCTTGACCTCGTGAGGTGACCTGTAACCGTGGAAATGCTGGGAGTGGTGTGGTGAGAAGAAGTCATGTCCTTTAAAAGGAAGAATGCTGCTTCACAGAGTATGCAGGCGGGAGCTCGCAGGCACTAAGCTCATTTAATGTGTGCGAACATGTGCCATTCCACTGTGGCTTCAGACAGCTAAAACCGATTCCTTTGTTTGATGAGAAAAGGAGAGGGAACATTGGGGAACGCATGGCTCACTGAAGGTGAAGCGAGGTGACCAAATGGCATCATTCATAACCTTTAAAGGACTGATATTGCTGTACTGTCATATCAGAAATCACGGTCTATCAGAATATATAGCAGACATCTAAAGTAAAGAAATGTAATTTATTTGAAAGGAGACATAAGGAACAACACAATTAAACTTGATTGTGGTTTACATCTGTGTTGTATGAATCCAGAATTTAAAAAGCTGTTTTGCACATGTTTTAATTACAGTATCATCTCTGCACTTGTTTTAATATAACAATGTCTGCAGCATAATGTATTTCATCTAGCCGTTACTTTAGGCCATAGGTTAGGTTAGTGTGTTCTCTGAAGATGCTGAGGGCACGGATGAGGTTGATAACCAGTATTATTATATGGCAACGACAGTACGAGCATTCTGATTGGCTAATGGGTAGTCATGCCAGCCGCGTATTGACGTTCTTGCCGATCTGTGGTCTAATAACTATTGTTATTGCACTTGGGTGACATCTTAAGAATTAGCGATACCATGTACCAAGTACTAAACATTACATCCTTAAAAATTTGCGAAATCAACAGCCATGAGCATGTAGTGATAGAATCAGGACTCCTATTATGAAATTATCTGAGAACAGGAAACCAGTTGAATGTCGTCGTACCATGACAGTTGATGACAGTTGAAAAATAAAGACTCAAGAATTCACGAACATTTTGATATCGGGTAATACTTTATAGGACTTAGTACCGGTCAGTACAATTCAGAAGCAGTGAAAATGTGTTATTGAAAGTGATGATGAAGACTTGACTACTATAGTTTGAAAACCTTATGTTTAACTGTAAATTAAAGCCACTTAAGCAGAGCCCTGTTGTCCACGCTATCGCTCGGTAGATACGTTACAGCCTCAGTCTGATATGTCCCTGTATGACCTCACTCTCGGTTAGTGAGTAGTAAATAGTTGCAAAACAGCAGCCAGCTCAATCAAGGCTGTATGCCAAACAGAACAATCTTCCTGGAGTTAGAATAGTGTCACCCTTCTTAGGTGCAAGTAACATGTTTTATTGTTGATTGATGAGATTGACATCTGATTTGATGTCAGTTTATGGTGTATATGGGACACTTCCAGTAAGTGGTATCTGTCTCCAAGCATGTATACCAATAACCCTCCAACTAAAAGAGAAAAAAACATTTACCCCCTCAGCTATGTATATTTCAATATCACCCCTAAATCAACATTTCCCCACATCTCCTTTCAAGCATATACTATACAGTATTTTGAAATTCAAAATTCCATATCGGCTATCTTCCACATCTTCAAACAACACAGAGTGTCTCACATTACAATGTAATATATGTATTCAAGGCTTCCTTAGTGTAATCAGGGGCCATTACTGGTATATACCTTTCTGTTCACAAATATCTGCATAATAAACTGTACATCTGTAAGAAGCTTCAGATATTTCTCCTAGCACTTTGATCTCGATGCTATTGCTTTGTAAGTTTGGAGGCGAATGTGTAGCTACAATAAGCAGCACGTATAGCTACAATTAGCTGCACGAATAGCTACAATTAGCAGCATGTATAGCTACAATTAGCAGCATTCAGAGCTATAATTAGCAGCACGTATAGCTACAATTAGCAGCATGAGCCGGCTAGTGCAATCACTGCAGCTAGAAGGATTGCTGAAAGTCACAGGTTAAGCTTCCCAATGTGAATTAGTTGCTGAAACCAGAGCAGGAAGACAAAAAAAAGGAAAAACGACACAAAGGAACTACTTAAGTGTGGCAATCAGAGACTTCCAGGTTTTCTGCACAGAGCCTGATGCAGCCTTGTGCTGGATGGGTAACCCACCCTGGTGCCCTGGTGCGGAGAGGCGAGGAGTGCTGGTTGCCTCAGATTTCACTTGTTAGCGCTCTATGTACCTTGGTACAGTCTGTCAGTCAACCAGCAGTAATGTGCTGAATACTTCTGTGGGAAATTTCAAAGAAGTATAAGGGTGATAAAACAGACAAAACTCCCATTGGAGGCTGTGTTGGCAAATGCACGTCTGTAGGGAGGTTCCCTGGCACTCTTTGGGGTCCTTATGAGGACACATCCTTGATTGAGGACTTTTCCTATGGATTTCAGGAGCTGTGGGTGTACAAGGGACTGGTGTGTGTCTTTCTTTTTTCTGTGTTATTTTTCCAAAACGGCTTAGAGTCGTAAATGATTGGTGTTCCAATAAGTACTTGATGTTTGTGAGGAATGGGAACAAGCACTCGTGTCAGAGGGAAATGGATTGCCTGAATTTGCAGAGAATTACTCGACACCCACTTGCTGAAAAATGTGGCTCTCCGAAATTTCTGTGAGCTATAACTCTTATCTACAGTAAGCCTTAATAAACGTTGAGTTTGTTGAGTTTTCGTTCCACCCCTCCATCCCTTTTTCGTTGTTGTTTACCTTCTCTTTGGAGCGCAGCCATAAAGCTGGAGTGAGTAAGCCAGGGAAAAGCCAGTGGAAGAAAGAGATTCAATTTGCATTCAAAAGATTAAATGATGAAGTGGCTAATAACACAAAACAAGATAATGAGGGAACAGAGCGGTAAACAGGCTTTAAAAAAAAAAAAAAAAACAAGAGCGTGGTGCAGAGGCTCAGGTTGTCCCTTTCTCTCGCTTACAAAAAATCTGCTCAAACTGTGCTCTTTGGCTGTGTGTCTAATTATACTTCAATTGCTGCTGCGGCTCCAGTGTCCCAAAAAACAGGCATTTCACAGGTGCCTAACCACATCTGGTCAGGAGATAAATGCTGTTATTTCTTTCACACACCCCGAGCACTCAGCATCCCAAACTGCCACCTTTAACCAAGTCTCCCAAAGACTAGAGGCTTCATTGTCATGGTAATGAGTGGTGGATTATGCCGCATCCCTGCTAAAAGCACTTTTCCTTCAAGGCAAATGGCTGGATTGAAAAAAAAAACATTAATGAGACGTAATTTGCTTTAATTAATCAATTAGAAAAATGTACACACAAGCTTTATGAGCTAGAAAACCATGGGAAATATGAATACAGGGTGTAATTAAACTATTGAATTAAGTGCAATTCAAACCCAGACATGAGATTGGAGACAAAAGGAAAACAAGTAACCTGCATCCAGATTTCGAAGATACCACACCTTAGTACCTTGGTTCAGATACATACTAGGGTATACTAGATATGCTGCTGCACCATTATTGTACATACGCTGTTGGCAGTATAACTAAGGGTACAGTGCCCCCCCATGTGAATATGTATAATGGTTAAATACAGAGAGCAATTAGATGCATACAACTACAGTTGAAGATGTGATGTGAGCAAATTAATACCTCCGGATTCATATCTAATGCTAATAATACAGTAATGATGGAGATATTGATGATACATAAGTATTAGACTGCACTTGCCTTTAGAATAAAAGCTGGTCTTAGTAAATGACATGTGGCCAATCAGACTTGTCACAAACCAACAGAGGATCAGATTGCTTAGGTAAACAAGTCAAGTCAACAAGTGAGACAACACAATACACACACAAAACATCACAATACACATAAGATACAGTAAAGGAAAATTACTTTGTAAGGCAAGGGAAACAAACCCAAGTCGTTTCGCACAGCATCCTCAGTTTGTGGGACTGTCAGGAACAGTGGCTCATTACACTGGTGGCAGCAATTTTCGCATGAAATGAGGTTGGCAATTCAGATATCATAAAACAAGCGCACATTCGGGAAATATGCGCAGCCTATTATACACTCTGCAGCAAACCATTCTAAACCCACATCCAATTCATTCTTCCAACACCTGTCCTCAGCTCCACAATTACATCAAAGAAAGCTTTCATGCTAGACCAAAACAAGTGGAAAGCATTAGCAAATCTTGCAGATAGCCACAAATGAAGCCAATACAATTCCATATAATTTCTCTAACAAATAGCGTGTATTTATTGTGTTAATTGACATATTACACTTTGTGACAGAATTGCCAAACATACCATTACCAGCAAAATGATGAATGTTACAAGGTCCAATTCAGATATGATCGAAACATTATGCAAATTTCAGCAGGTTCAGAAATGGACCGGTAATGGTCACAAAACATAACGCTCATAGCGTTCAGGCAGAATTTCTGTCATTAGAGGTGGTGCCATTTGCAGATCTATTAACTACAGGCAGAATACCATACCAATACCGTGTTGCAACAACTGTCTACTACTCGAAACCCTTGAGAGAAAAAATCACTAAAAGTGATGCCATTCTGTGGCCCTGCCACAATGTTGCAGCAGTTGTAAAAGCGCGAAACTCCATTATGAACCCATTATGACCGATTGATCCAATAGTTTGCTATGTGACTCAGTGGAATAATACTGCACAGTTCACTACCTCTACACTTCATAATGTTTCTTGCTAAGACACTGGAATGGGTCCATCACTACATCCACTTTGTTATTCTTTCACAGACATATATTTGAGGCAAGGGAGGAGGGGCTTTTAATTTGGGTGAACCAGTACGGTATCAATATCACCTGGATTGGGTTGTGGTATTCTTACTCCTGGTGAAAAACTGAGCTCTAGAGGAAGGCAGAGAGTGGGCAGACGATAAATCAAACACTCCCCTGACCCAGACAGGAAGCCAGCCACCACACTTTTACCCTCGAGAAAGATGCTCAGAGAAACTTTCTGTTCAGGTGTTTCTGTGATTAACCATGGAACCTTTAATAAAATGGTTCCACTTGTGGCATCAATGGACACTCCTTTAAAGCATAGAGACGATAGCTGGTGTCAAATTTAAGGTTCTTTCTTTTAAACCATCACCCAAATCACTTCACATTGTTTACAGACTGGTCTGATAAAGAAATATCTGCTGGATATTTAAGATGGTAAGACCAGGATCCTCTTCAAGTCGAACCTCTCATATGAGTTGTACATAATATATTCCGTTAATTACAGGATCAAACAGAGTCGTCCGAAGGAAATCGATTCTTCTACATTCCTTATTCTTCACATGGTTACTAAGTAGCTCAGCTTTTGACACTGACACTTCAAAACCAAACAGTAAATGAAACACTTATGAGTGCCTTGATCCCCATCCGTGAGAGTTGATCTGTGTGTTTGGCAGGCATTGTTTGGGAGTGATTAGCACACACACACACAAACACACGCACACACACACACGCACACGCACACACACACACACACACACACACACACACACACACACACACACACACACACACACACACACACACACACACACACACACACACAGACCCCTGAGAGGAAGAGACCCCTCACCTGGAGCCTCCCTGATACCTCTGGAGTCACATGCCAGTGGATTCTCCCATTTAAATGCATGAGGTGCCATTTGCACACGCATAAAAAAGATTAAAGAGAATGATTTTGTTCTTTCCTGTTTTTTTCCCTTCTTCTTTTTTGTGTATAAACCAGGAGTCCTATCTTTTTTTTTGCCATCCACAGAAAGCTAGGAGAAAACGGAATAATAAATTGTTTCTAGCATTAAAAACATTAAGGATTCTTTTTCATTATGATGTTCAAAGGAAACAGACAATATTGCTCCTATGTGAGGCTTTTTCTCTCTCTCTCTCGCGCGCACGCTCTCTCTCTCTCTCTCCTGTGATGATAATAAATGCACAATAACATGAGCCCACAGACGCTACCCAGCAAAACCCCCATGGGTTCTTCCCCTGAACAGGTGACGACGAACAGGGATGAGCGCTACCCCAGGAGATTTCACTACCACCGCACACATACAGTATGGAGGCCTGAGGATAGGGACTATCGATTTAAAGAAAACGAAGATCCAGGCTTTCTTCAAGAATGGAGTGGAGAAAAGAGGAGAGGAGAGGGAGGAAAGAGAAAGGCTACCAAAGAATCTCAGAAAGGTTCTGACTGTCCCCGGATAATTGGAAAAGGTCACCACTTCGTCTCTCACAGATTTTAGAGTGCTGTGCACCGCTTTTTTGACCTTACACATGCACACACACACACACAAACTGGCACACACACCACACACACGAATGCACACACACCAACACACACATGCCTGCACACACACATGCACTGAAACAGACACACACCCAACTCCCACTCCACTGATCTTTAATCTGACAGGGAACCGTCAGATGTTCCCACGACAGGCCTCCCGATCTCCCCTTTACGTAAATACCACACAACTGTGCTGCAGGCATAAATACTGCCAGCATAAATACTTGATGACGCATGGTGTGGGGCGCAATATAAAGCCTCTTATCTTTTTGATCATCAGGAAGGAAAGAAATGAAATCGCATGAAAAAGAAAGAGTCTCTAATGGCTCTGTGAGCTACCTGCTACTTGAGGCAAAGCTCCTTACTGTCTCTCAAACTGACATCACAAAGATCACTTCTGCCTGCAAACATAAAATGGGAAAAATACGCTATTAAAGGTGGTACTAGCATTTGCATTTCAACAAGTCTTTGTAGCAGCCAGCTGCCGAAGAAGAAAAATAACAGAACAAAGCCTTGTTGTAAATGTGCATTCTGAGCGTAACTGTAGTTCTAATGTGAAAGTGTGAACGAATAACCACCAATTACCCCTGACGAAACAGTGATGCCACCAATTGCAACTGCCAAGAAACCCAAATATTTTTGTTTCTGCGTGTGTGCAATAGCACGTTATGAAATGACAAAAAGATTCACAATAAGATTAGTTCTTGCTCTAAGCTGCTTTCAAAGACCATCCTTGTGTCCTTACATCTGTAATAAGAGGAGGACATTCTCTTCTGGTTTTATCCAACAGAATTTATCATGGTTGACAGATATGGTGAAAATCAAAAACAATGTAATATAAAGTTACAGCAGGTCATTTTGTAGTTGAACTTCTATGTTTGTGAATGGTTGTTTAAACTATAAAACAAGTGCCTTCAAGATATACAAGCAGATTTGAGGAGTAGATGAGTATTGTATAGCTCATCCAACATCCTTTCTGTGTAATTTAACATGGAATTGAATAGATAGATATACGAAATTAGTTTATCCATACCACTGATTCTGTGTCTTATGTGTTATGAATTGTTTTCATGGGCATGTAAATATGTGAGAGGCTGTAGTTAGTAGACATGTTATGGTAATTGGTCCTCTTTACGACCACGACCGCTGAAGTGTGTCCTGAAATATCTACAAAACACTCTGCTGAGGACAAAAATAATTTTTAATCCCGTTATGTGAAAATCATTACATCAAGTAATCATAGAGGCCTATAATCACACCAACTAGACCAGGCCATTTTCTTCCCAATTCAAATTCAACATCAAATAATAATTAAAAAATTCTCCTCAAAATGACGACATTAGCCATATTTGAGGTATCAGAACCTTAATAAAAGAGGGATATCAATCTCTAAACACCTCTAATAAAGGTCAGGATGTTTTTCCTCTTCCTTCGTCTTCCAGAGCAAAATCCTGAAGAAAATCAAACGTTGAATTAACGTGCAGCAATCAAAGTCACATTAGTCTTTAATTCAGCAGACGGAGAGCACAGCATCAACGCGGGTGATTTAAATGAACAAATTCTTTTTAACAAGGCTCTATAGATTTTGGTCACGCAGCACAAATTGCTAATATGGATCTACTTTGTACCGCACAACTATCGATTCAAGACATGACCTCTGGGCAATTAAAAGATCATTGCTCGAGCTGATAACCACAGATTCAGACCTCATCTACACTAATCGTTCGCCCCGCGGAAGTATGAAGACTTCAGAATGGAGACAGATGAGACCAAAACAACACCACACCACCCACTACTCAGACCCCCCCCCCCCCCCACCCTTCCACCACCGAACACCACCCTGCAACTACAGATTGGTCCCAGCTTGAGAGTTTGCTCAGAAGTCATTCCAGAAACGAAAATCACCCACTGGTGTTTACAACTGCCAGACTCGAGAGACAAGATTTATCTAGCAATTTGTCATCTGTCAACTTATTGAAAAGGCTGTGGCTCAATTGTTCCCTTTCATGTGTGGATCTGGGTGTTCGCGTACCGCCGGAGGCTGCAAGAGTGTTTCAATCCGGTATGATCTAGCATTGATCCGTCATAGTCCCAGCGCACTCTCACTGTGATCTAATAAAGCTTTTAATGTTGACAAATAATGATCGCATATTCTATTTTCCTACTCATCGTGACAAAGTTTCGGATAAAAGAACACCAGACAAAATGATAGTAATAGGAATAATATGACACTATAAACCTGAAGGCTATTATAATGGCTGCTTTAGCTGTGAAATAAATGTACTCTGCAGCAAAGAACCTGGGCAAGTAACAAAATGCCTGTCTGTTCTCTGGGCCTAATCCCTTTGGTATGTCACCGTCAAACATCCAAAACTAGACATGGAGCATTAAGTGAGCCAATAATGTAACAAAACACACACACACACACACATACACACACTCACCCAAAAACACTCTCACACACACACACACACACACACACACACACACACACACACACACACACACACACACACACACACACACACACACACACACACACACACACACACAATGGCACCTTAAGGTTTTCTGAGAGGCAGGCATACACACAGTTTGACATGACACCGTGTGGTCTTAAGCTTCTTTGAGTGTCTGTCACACACACACTATCTCTCTCTCTGACACACACACACACACACTCTGACATGAAACAATGAGGCCTAAGGCTTCTCTAAAAGGTTCCTTCTCTCTCAAACACACACACAAACTTTCTTGTAACATCTTCTCCCTAACCTTACAGGCCTCTCTGGACTCTCACCTTGGACGATGAGGAACACCTGGGAGGTGCGGGCGCGCTCCGCGGTCTGGATGGAGCATGTGTACTGGCCCTCGTCGTACACGTCCACCTTCTGGATGCGTAGGCTGTACTCCAGCTGACCCTTGGTGACCAGCTCCACGCGTGGGTCCAGGGACCACTTGTCCTGGCCAGCGAAGATGATGTTGGACCGATTGAGCCAGGCCACTTTGGACACCTTGTCATCCACGTAACACCTGCATAGACACACAAAGGGTGACGGATTAGTGTGAGGTAAAATGCTTTTGGATCTGCGGGGGTAAGCCTACATATACGACTGCAGGATTCACTGTACTTGGTATATCAAGAAAACCCAAATCTGTGCCAATCGGTTGTTCTGGTCTCCATTCCCAGGCACTGCGGCAAGTACTACCCCTTTAGCAGTGTCAAATCTCAATCTCCTCGCCCTTGGGCGCGCTGCATGGGCGACAGGCATGCCCCTGGAGTGCAAAACTAACGAAGACCTGACATACCTGACAACGAAGACCTGACATACGTCCACACCATGGCTTAGACATTTCCTGCCTATCTCTCTCACTCTATCTCTCTCTCTCTATCTGTTGGGACATGATGAGAGTGAGCGATTTGATGGACCCTGAATGAGGACTGGAGGGCTTTTGCACCGATCAGAGAGAGTGTGTGTGTGTGTGTGTGTGTGTGTGGCTGTGTGTGTGTGTGGAGGGGGTGTTGAGGAAAGCAGTGTTTGGCTGGAGTGCGACGCGATGGTGTGAAGCACTAATGAGACGGAGACATGGGTCTGCCAGACGGCGGACATGACAGCCTCCAGCACAGGGCATGGAGGTGGGAGGGGGGGTGAATAGAGGTCCCAGCTGCCAGAGAGGAACCCAATCAGTGTTAGGAAGAGATATCTGGCGTTAGACTAATGTGGGGGCCTCTGCCCTACCCACCAGTCAAACCCTGCAGGATCACACACTCACACACACACACACACACACACACACACACACACACACACACACACACACACACACACACACACAAACACACACACACACCTGCACAAACACACACCTACTCCCTCGCCCCGTTTCTTTCGCTTTCTGTCTGACAAAACAGACTCGGAAATTAAAGTTCACCGTGCGCGCCCAGCCTAGTTCAAAGACTGAATGGCAACTTTCCTCTTTTGGTGTCTACATGCCCCAGATCTATTTTTCCTCTTTCATTCTCCGTTTCAAGACTTGGGTTATTTCAGGTAAGCCCCAGAATTCCCAGTAAAAAGAGACTAGGTAGAAGAAGTTTGTTCGTGTGATGAAATACAAGAACTTGTTGAAAACTTGAACTGAAGACAACCTGTTTATTAAAAATATTAGTTTGGGCTTAAACTAATGAAGCTCATGGCTACTCACATCAATTAACTGCTGGAGGTGATTTTGAAGCGAATGAATATTCAGTTATTAGTAAACATGCAAAGCGGTTTGAAATGCCATGTGAGACTAGCTCAAAGGGAATGCTGTGCATACAAGTATATCGTTTTAACAAGGTGCAATGTTTTGATGAAATCAATGGAATCCAAAAAGGGGTGAGGATACAATGACCTACCTGCCTAATTTAATATGCAGTGACAAGCTTTTAGGACATAAGTCTATCAAGTGTGTCTCTTATAAATCACTGTCATATGAAGCAGTAACACAAGTATTTTGAGAGGACTGTCAAAGCTTCTGACATATTGAAAATGAGAGAGAGAGAGATAGAGAGAGAGAGAGTCAAGCCCAGGTCAACTGCTTGGAAGGCAACAATGCTAACCACCGTACCTCAGTGCTGGAACGGTTTAGATGTGATTCAGAGGTGCTATTACAGTCAAACAAACGCGTCCTCTTCCTTGTCTGATGGTTGAATACTCAGCATTTGCAAATTCTAAATGAGTAATGGATTTTCAATGGACATCAGAAATAGGCTTGTGTAGTGAAATTACAATCCCCCCCTCCACCCATCACATCTCTGACTCACTTCAGAAACCTCTTTCATCACACTTCAGAACCCGTTCTCACTCATGCAGACTATATGAGCTGTGCTTTAGGACGCTTGACTTGTCATCATGTGTCAAGTACATTCCAGCTCGGCTATACTGTTCAGGTGATTACTGTTTCCCACACAGTTGCTTTGCAATTTTTTTCAGCTGACGAGCTGCAATTCAGAGCACAATGCACACACACACACACACACACACACACACACACACACACACACACACACACACACACACACACACACACACACACACATATATATACGCATATCCTCTCTAAGGCACTTCAATGTTTGCTCACAGCACTGTTAAGGTGCAATGGGAAATGGGAAACAGACAATAATAGGATAGTAATAACAGTGTCATTGTTACAGCGTCTCCTGCTGGAAAACACGGCCAACGTGACAAAGATCTTCCACGCACTTCGTTACGGCTCTTTACTGGAAAAAAGTCTGATCGCTGTCCCTAACATTGTTAAGGTTAATGGTATAACACTGGCTGTTGTCTATCTGCCTCTTTACTCATTACAGAAATTGCCTTCAGCGTCACACACATCTTCACAGCTAAATCTGAACAAACGGGCGCGTGAGTCACTCTGTGCTAAATTTGTCCGTTTCAGGGGGCAGGAGCCCTCCGCTGAAGAGAGAAGGGAGGAACAACACAACCCCCTGCTGATGCTGATAAAACAACATAACCTTAGTTGTGCTTGTGTTTGATGAGTAAACCCAGCAAGCAGGAATAAAAACTTCTCCCAGCGGACCAATAACCGTACTGAACGTCAAATGCATAATGAAAATGACAATACCTATATGGGGCTGAGGGGGAGAGAAAAAGTGTGTTGTTTTTGTCTTCTTGAAAGTCCTCCTCTGTCAAACACCCCTGCTCCTTTCCAACGTGGCTAGAACGACAGATGCCCCCCGAACCCCGCCCTTTACACTGGCTACCCATAAGCCCCTCTGTGTTTGTGTGGCTACACCTCAGTGACCTTGCAATAACTTCAGCACATCTGAGTGCAGCTGAGAGGTTGCCATCTAAAAGCATCCCCACATATCTTTCCAGCTCACTCAATCTCAACACAGGCGCAAAAAGGCATCACTGGTACTTCCCTGTTTCTCTACCACTCTCTCTTTCCCCTAATGGCTTTCCTTAAGTAAAGTTAAGTGAATCGTGTATTTACATTTCATTGCATGATCCTGAATTGAGACACACCACACGTACTGACCGTTTGACAAAGGTGGAGGGTGGAGGAGGCTGGGGGAGAGACATGTTACCTTTGAGCCATTTATTTTTGTGTGTGTTTTTATTCGTGGCCTTTGAATGTTTGCTGACTTGTCTTGGCTAGACCTGAGAACAGAATTGGACACTGTGGATGACAGACTGCTTTAATTTGATTGGGCAAAGTGTTTATTTTCTCTGTTTTCAGAACCTATGAGAAATAAAGGGGGGAAAAAGAGAGCTTTGTCACAGCTGTACTGAAATGTGTCTGGGAGAATATACTTTTCCAAAATCATCTGTTACCACCTCCACACTTACATGTATCTTTGACAGGGTGTAGCTTTAATGAGTGTTTATGAGGAGATCGTTTAGCCGTCAGCTCATCTCCTACAGCACCAGGCTAATGACAAGGAGTAGAACAGGAGTTTGATAATAGACCCCCCCCCATCCCGTGGAGCAGAAAAACAGATTCACAAGCTCATTCTGTCAACGGTCCTTCACACTTCACACCCCACTAATCGTTTTTTCTACATACGTGGCTAAGATGACAAAAGTCAAACACTCTGTGACACTGGTGTGTTGTGATGAAAGAGTAATAACTAATTGTGCTAACAATGGTGGCTTCCACTGCTGCATTCTTCACAACTGAGTTGGCAACGAGTGCTGCACCATAGATACTTCTGAAAGGTGCTAGAGAGTCTTCGAGTGCGACAACAACGTCCGCTCACCGTAGGAGCCCATTCACTGACTGCACAAAATGGTTTGTTTTGACGACTAGCAATGACAGAAAGTCATGTGTGGTTCATTGGACCACAAACAAGTAGAAAGAAAAGACACAAACTTTTCACCACATTAAAAAACCATAGAGAGCCCATAGCAAGGAAGAGGTGGTGAGAGGATAGGCAGGATAGTTTGTATGTCGGCAGTATGTATTGGTTCTATGTCTACAGGTAACATTAAGGGTAAGGAAATTAATTAGATTAATTAAATGAGGCATTAATAGGAATTTCCAAGGTAATTAAATGGGCGTGGCTAAACAGATCTTATAGTTGTGCCACTGCATTCATTTTGACAATACCGGAATATTTTTTAAAAGCCTGGGCCTCGTTTCCCGATAACGACGTATCTTAACGGCCTACGTGAATTTTGGCGACATCGTAGACTCATCATAGCCGTAAGTGCGGCGTCGGGAAACCGCTCTGCAATATCCCTCTTACGACCGATTTCAAGTCCTTTTTAGCGTTCGGGAAACTAGGCCCTGACCAATGCTTAAATATATTGCCTACGATTACCAAATGAGATAGCTAGGTAACCAGCTTACTAAAATTAAGAACAACATGGATGTAATACATTGCATCACCGGGCAGGCTTTGTGAAGACACCAGTCATAGTTTATTTGAACTCAAGCCTTTTCGTTCTGACAAAAGCAAAGACCCTGACGATGCACAATTAACATTAAAGACTGACACACAGGCATTACAACATGACATATAGACTAAAATGATAACGGTAATGCACACTAATGATAGACTCAAAGAGGGAGGCACAACAACATTCCAAACTGAACATGTATACACATAATTAGACATTCACACAGAACAGGGGAGAACACATGGAATTCTGGAAAATACGAGACTTAACATTATGCATATGGAGGTTGCACTATGACATGGCAATTTTGTCACTAAAGTTTCAGTTTCCTCTGTTTTGTTTTTTAAGTCATCCCCACTAATGAGGGGCTTCATCATGATTGTTGTTTTATTATAATTGGTAATTTAGAGACACTCTACGAGCCATGATTCATGTTTGAAAAAAAATCGTTTTCATACCTTTCTTGATCTTCTTACTCTTTGAAAAGTTTCTGTTTTTTAAATAAATACTTTTGAAATGCATAATTCTGGTGGTTTTGCTACTTTTAAGATAAAATAGGATTAAGTGTATGAACTTTAGATGATAAGCACCTACCTTCGAAACAGTCTAAAATACAGTGATAAGAATGTTAGTCTATCTCATCCACCCTCACATGTAATGGCAATCCAGCAGGAAAGCCTCCAATTGGGCTTTGTGGTCCTTGACTATCAACTATTAAATTAGCCTTGCAGACTACCCTCTATGGGTGAGGAATATTATTGAACAGCCCCTGTTCCCCGAAGCACTGGTGACTGGATCTATGGTGATAATCATGTATGGTGGTGATAATATCACAATGACACAATCTCTAAACCGTCTACTACACAGTCAAGTAAAGCATAATATGATGCAAGAGACTATCATTGACAGATTCTTCCAAGTTTTCCCAGCATGGTTTCAGAGGGATATATTAGTTCTGAAACAACTCAGACCTTGTTAAATTTACAGAGAATATTTATCCGACAGAACCAGTTTCCAAGAAGAACCCCAGTTGAGGACCACTTTTGTCTCTATACAGAACAGGCTCTCACTCACTGACTTAGTCACTAAATACACAAGAGTTGGTGACAAAGTAGATCTCAAGGTATAATGTATAATACCAACCCATTTATTTCAGATATGGGTTCTCTGTTGCATCACTTGGCTTCAACTACAAGACTGCAAGTTAATTCTGATCATTAGCAAGGTCATTATTTTTTAAATCATTCATTAACTGGAGTCTTAGTTTTAATTGCAGTCTGTTCATTAAGTCACAGCGGCATAAGCAGAACTGCCAAGAGGCGAATACTCGTCAGTCTCAACAAAAACAAAGTATATACTATATACATTTTTTAACTTTCTATTCCTACAATGTCATTAAAACAGTCAAGAATATCAGGGGAGCTGGAGAGTGGGTTTGAGGAGAGAAGGAAAGATAGATCGCTGAGGCACGGCATAAATGAATCTTTATCCTTGCCAGTCATGATCAGCAATTAAAAAGACTTAAGAGTTTCTGACACTTTTTTGAGCTGTGTATTTACATATCTGACACTAACCGTGTATAATGAAGGTGCCGGATAATGATCCCATAATGCATTGAGGCTGCTGAGATATCACCATGGTAAAACCGTGGACTGAGCTATTAATTGGATTCTTTTTGGTAGAACTGTTTGTGTGTATGTGTGTGTGTGTGTGTGTGTGTGTGTGTGTGTAGGGGTCTGCCCTCCACCATCCAGCCAACTGGTCCTTAAGATAAAACAGCGTCTGTCGGAAAGCTTTGCACTGATCCTGATATGAGGCAAAGAGGAAAGCCTGCTTTCCTTCCACTTAATTTAATGCTTTTTTTTCTCTTTCATTATTTTCTGTAAACCTTTGTTAATGCCAGATGGAGAGGGAGGATGAGTGAGATCTTTTTTTTCTAAGAACTTAGTAGGAGAAAACTTTTTTTCACTCCATGAAGTCAGAACAACATTGGAACATTTGGTTGTGTGTCCTCTACCTCCATATAAAAATTTGTCAAACTGCTGTTGCCAGCTCTAAGGACCTTGCATTCCTTCCTCCACTTATGGCTACACAGCAGGCTGTGCGTTCTCAAAAATAACATCATGGTTGCGACAACCAGGTCACATTAAAGAGTTTTCTAGGTGCCTTTTTTAAGATTTCATAAAAGATAACAGGTAACAAACGATATCAATTTCAGATATGCATATGTTTACATATATGAATTCTTCCATTGTCCATTAAAAATACATTATTGCACTCTCTGAAGAATGTTTCACTTTTCCAATCCTTTTCTAGTCGTCTAGGGTTTTGTTTAAGTTTAATAGTCTTTCGTATGCAACAGAGGATCAACCCTCCGCAACCCCCTACCCTCTTCCTCTCTATTTCTATGCAAAGTTACCAATGGCAAGCTAGTTAACAGTAGTAGTAGCTGAAACCGGTGCTATCAAGACCTATAAGGCAAATAGCCATCAATCCTTTGCCTTATGCCGTGGAAGTGGAAAAACTGTTGCCAAATGCTTCATCAGAGTGAGAAGCAAGGGTTTAGATCGTGATTTTACAAAATGGTGCCAGCTCCTGTGGCCTGATATCTCATTAGCAATGCTTGACAGTGTGAAGACTATCACAATCACCTCTGTGGAGCTTTGTCTTCAAATTAGTCTGTGTTAACATGTACCAATGATAGCGTGGCCACTGATTCAGACTTATCATTTCCAATGTGATTGTCTTACAAGGCCATGCCCCCCCGCCCCCCAAAAAAAACATAGAGAAAAAGGGGCCATCGTGTGGGCAGTAAGTGCTTTATTCGTTTACGAACATCACTATGTGAGTCTAATAACAATTGGCCACAGCAAGTGCCTGAGCGGAACTCAAAGCATTTTGCCACAGTTTTCCTCTGCATTGCTTGCGCAGATGCACACAGGCGGCAAAATGTCTTTATTTTGGCAGAAAGCTTGGCTTGAGATGGCCTCATGGCGTTGGCTTATCTTCAAGCAACAAGCTTGAAAAAAAAGAGAGAAAAAAAATCAGCCGGCCTCGGCTTGGCCAATTTCCTTGCTGTCGCAGGGTAGCTCCCAATTGACTGCGGAACATGTAGCATATCACTTTTAAGTGACAGCCAAGCGGGTAATCGCTTTTGCACTGGCCACATGCTGCTGTCGTCTTTCATAAGAACCTCATCCACAAGCTAAAACTACTTAGGCCTGAAGGCACTTGTAAGGTGAAGACACAAGAGGATATTCTCTGGTTTTCTTTGTCTGTTGTTGTTGTTTAGTTTTTTTCCTCTCTCCTTCAGCTTCACAGCAAGGCCCAACGTAGACCAAACATCACAGGCTTAATCCATCTAACAGCATCAGGCCCAGGATTGAGAGGGAAGAGAATGACTATTTTCACTGAGCGGAGGAGCTTCCCCCTAAACAATATTGCAGGAGATGGAGATAATGTCTGTTTTCTTCTGGGTGTACGATCATGCAGGGCCTTTTTGTTCATGTTGTGGAAATAGGGAATGATAAAGCTCTCATTGTAGAGTAAGCTGGTGGCCATAATCACACCAGGCAGACACACTTTCATCGCATGTATCAATCATACAAAAGGCTGTGCCGTACACGTATAGAAAACCCAGGCATTACTATTATTACAACATTACTCCCAGGGAGGCCCTCTGAGCTTTAGGTTTACTAAAATGGAAATTTGTTCTTAGATTAGATACCGTAGATGACGAAATCGCTTGAAAGTATCAGTATGCTTGATGCTTGTTTTTCCCCGTCTTATTGTTGATTCTATAGAGCATAAAGGCAGCTGTTCTGCATGAAGTTTAAGAAAGCAAAGACGAATATAAATAGTATAAAAATATATTATTATTGTTATTATTATTATGATCAAGTCGGAAGTACTTTGTGTTTCTTGCTGTGTAACAAACCCACCTCCTACACACTCTTGATGAACTAACACAGAGTGGTGGTCCTGCTAGGCTAATCAAAGAACAAAACAAAGAGATGAATGTACCTCAGAGCAAATCTGAAACACACACACTGCCTATTTAATCACACCAGTTAGGAGACTGAGGGGAGATTGGACTGAATGATACTCTGAATGTTGAATTCACATATTGGGTTGTAACACAGAATAATTCCAGAGGCTGCAACATATTTTGATGATGGCAATTACTGAAAGCAGGGGTTCACAAACCTACTCCCCCATTGCACCGCATGTCCTCCATGTGGTTCTTGTCTGCATAGCTGACTGAAATCATCAATGCCACTCTTGATTACCTAAACACATTTAGCTAAGTGCAGTTTAATTCCTGTGCCTTTAATCAGGTATCCAAGGAACGGGGATAGAAGGAAGATAAGGGGTTTGCAGGAACAGAGCTAAGATCCATCCCGCTAAAAGGGGAGGGTGTATTACTGGTGAGATACTGCACGTGTGTTTTAAGGAGAATTTGGAGAACAAACAAATAGCAGAGACTGCTTCTGGGTATGATGGACATGACTCTGAAGGTGAGCTGAGGATCAGTGCACTCGCAGGCAGGTTCATGATGCCAAAGCACTTTGTCAGGGTAACACACTGCAGAGAACACAGTTAATCATGGTGACAGTTCCATGCTTTATGTGTCAACTGGAGGCAACTGGAGTTGGAGGTACAAGGACTTCACAGGGTAAAATATTATTATTTTAAAAACTGCCAAGAGACATCGACCTCTAACTTTTTTTCGTTCTCTCACTCAGAGCGTAATAGCTGAGGAAAATAGCACAAAAGCTTGACAGATCTGAATGACTGTTATGTAAGATTTCACAGACGTGAAGGTTAGAATGTAACTCCACCTAGGTTTAGGTTAAAAGGCTAACAAGACAGGAGTCAACTCAGTGTAAAATACATCTATAGGTCAGTGTAAAATACATATATAGGTCAGTGTAAAATACAGCTATAGGTCAGTGTAAAATACAGCTATAAGTCAGTGTAAAATACAGCTATATTTTAAAAAAGCATCCCCAAACACAAACAGTGAAATTTGCACCAAATGATTTCCTTTCTTTTCTACTAAATATATAAAAAAACATCAATGTTCTGCATCAGTTGAAGTTAGTAATGTAAGACTAGATCTCTGTCTCCAAATTGATCTAGAGTATTTACAAAAATAAACTGTGATGATAAGCTAATCTTTGGCTGTTGCTTATGATTTGCATTGCTATCAGAGCTGTGGGCAGCTTTGGTATAACTCCATTCTGGATTCCTCTGGTAAAGTTATTAACAAGATCTTCAATCCATGACTAAAATAAAATGGATTGGGTGACGTGCTTTCACCTCATCTGTCGGGGCTGTTTAGATTATTCAATCAATACACAAATGCAAAACTGTACGCTCTGTGAAACAAACACACACATACACACCCACATAAACAGCAAATTGGAAAACTTGTTTCATACTGCCAGTGCTACACACCAAACACACCAATCAAGAACAACACCTGTATACGGTACTTCCACAAAAAATGACTTTGATTTCTTTGACCTCTGGTTGAATCCCCTACTGATAACCCCAGCTTGGTGGGTTTGAAGCAGGGACCGAAGGGTTTCAGTTGACCTGTGATGAGCACAATGTGGTTCTACAACTGCTAGAAAATCATGACTGAGAGTCTAATGGGAAGGAGAATGCCCTTGGGGCGAGCCTCAACTCCACTCTCCTTTCAACTGTTTCTTTAGTTGGTAGAAAGTCACTGCTGGGGCGCTGTGCTTTACCGAGGGGAGGCTGAGAAAGCGAGAAGTAAGTGCAATTATCCTAGAACAAGTCCCCAAAAGGTGAGAGACGCAGAAGCAGCTGCTCTTCATGCCGCTGCCTCTGTTTGATGGCTGGTGGCTTGAGAAGCTCCGGTAGCTGCTGTCAGCCTGGCTCTCTGGCTGCATTATTTATCTGGGGAGGCTGTCGCATAGGCCACCGTGGGCTGAGGGGGAGCATCGCGTGCTGATTACCCGCGGACAGGTGGAGGCAGCCACGGCAACAGCAGCAGTAGCAGCTGGCCGGCCCACTCCACCATTCAGGCTCGCAGCTAATGAACCATCCAGCAGAAAGGAAGGATCCGGTGATTTGATAGAGCCATCATTGAAGGCATTTTCCAGGTTGAAAAACAGACATCAAGGGGAATATAAGGGTGGGAGGTTGGGAAAGACAGGGAGAGAAACAGAGGGAGACAGAAAAATACAGAGACAATGAGAAGAAAGAGGCAGCAAAATAAGCTGGAGGGACTTAAGCAAGGCTACTTTCCCAAGAACATCAATTATCCAGGAACAGAGTTCTGAGCTTTCCCTTTAAAGCATAATTAACGTTTTTTTGCCTAAGCCTTTGCTTTAATCTCAGCCTTGACGTGCCCTTGATACCTCTCCTTTCCTTCAGAGCAACACACCTATACAGTGCTCCTTACACATCCAATAAGGACTACTGAATATGCACCATCCAATTGTGAGCACAGTTACGGTATGGTAACTGGATGACTATGAATAGCAACTCTACCATTAGGTACATTCTCTTTATTCATTTTTATTTAGCAGTTGGAGCTTTTCACTTTCCATTGACACCAGCCCTCAGTGGAGGAGCCCTTGCTGCATGCCGCATCCGAAAGAGTCCAGCAGAACAACTCTCTCAAGTTTCTGAAGGTTTATTGATGACTATGGGGTGGACTCAGCCTACTTTAAAATGCTCCTGCTGCTGCTTCAATGATTGACAATGGGAGACGCTTGCAGGCGTCGCTCATAACGGGCAGGAATACACAATGTAGAACCCCCCCCCCCTGCTCTGCCTCCCCCATACTTCAAGCAAGTGACACTCTGGAAATGATGGAAGCTGGAGCATTCTCAGGCAGAGTCCAGCTTTTTAACCAAGTCGTGAGTATGAGTTTTGAAGCGATGAGGGAAACACATCTAGCCAGGCATTTCCAGGGTCCTTATTTCACTGTGAGCACTACGTCCACTATAGGGTTGCTTGTGTTCAAGGTAGCCTCACATATTGGACATATTAACACACAGGCAACAATGATTTGCACATGAATGTGCAAAAATATATTGTAATGCTCACTGATATTACTATATATTTAAAACAGTGATGTTCCCTGATGATAAAATACTCTGTACGTATGTGATACAGTAATGTTCCCTGATGATGATTTAATACCACATACAGTATCTAACATCTAAGGTCTGACGTATTTTTTTATTTCCTTGAACAAATACAAGAATATGTCCTCTACTAGTTGTATGTTAGTTTGTTATATAGGCTATCTGTAAGTGTTTGTTTGTGCACCCTTTCGATCATGATCAAAAACTTTAGATTCAAAGGGTAACATCAACATTTTTTCCCCGGCCAACTTCTTCTGAGTTGTTGATTGACTAAGCTGACTTTGAGAATACAGTTCTGTCACTTGGCTGTCATGACATGTCAAATGCCCAGAGCAAGTGACAGAGCAATAGGAAGCTTGCAGCTTGTAGTCATGCTCTAAAAAGCATGAAAATCCTCCTAAAATACACAAAAGCTAGAGGGCAGGGGATTTAGGACATGTCTCTATTATATAACAGCATTAAAAATGAAAGTCTGTCAGCTGCCCTGTTGAGGTCCAACAGCATTTGTGAAAATGCTTGACAAGGGGTACTTTCCTTTGCCGATACTACAATTCACTCCTTTTGTCTGGCACAAAACCATACCAGACTATGCTCTTGTGAAGATAAAAAAGAAATAGATTTATTTTTAACCAGTGTGTGTTTAACCTCCTAATAACTGAACTCAATTGAAAACACAGACTTCCAGTGGTGAACCTTTCACCACTATTACATAGCATATTTCACCTGTCAAAAACACGACCATTTGTCATTTGATTAGCTGGCTTCCATCTTTTCGGTACAGCATCTATAATTAATTTAGGGTAAGCACTGTATTCTTTGGCTGCTGCTGGGAGACAATATAAGGAATGATGGTTCACAGACAGTGCAGTGATCAAAAATTCATACACGTGCTCCCATTCAAAGGCTGATTTAAATCAGCCTGGTAAATCATGAATGGAGCTGACACAGGAAATCAGTGTTACAAAAACACTGTGCACACACCATCTGATCTATAAAAACCACTGTAGTAGTAGCAATAACTCTGCTGAAGCTGAGACACCTTGATATTAAAAGTGATTTCTTATTATATATAAGACTATATATGGCAAGCCAAAAAGGGATTATATTCTCTGATAACAAAGTCTGATATTTATGGAATGAACCCTGATAAATAAGCATAATATATATATATTATTTTGATATAAATCTAATCATCTCTGAAATACAGGTTTGTTTGTGTATATGTATTGATTATTTATAGATATTTGGATGCCCCCCCCCCCCCCACACACACACACCTAACCATTTGTCATATTCATCACAACACAGTGCACTCACTCCTCTTACATAAGCATGACCCATCACCTGTTGCATCACTGCCCATAACTCCAAACCAGAACTCAATGCAAACTACTAGAATGTTCCAAGTCACAGATGTCATATTATTTATTTCAGCTACTTCAAGCAGTCTGTCTGGGTTCACTGTGAATGTGTTCATTGGCTTCCTGACTTTACTTTATACATATTAGAGTCCATATCAGAGCTCACTCAACAATTCCTGTTTGGCTTGTCATTACATGTATATATATCTCTAAGAAGCTGGGAAACCTTTTCTTCAGAAGCCTCTTTTCATTTGGGCCATTTTTCTGTAAGGGACTAAGGTCTCAGAACCAGACGTGGGCTCTCACATCTCTTTATCAGTGATCCTAAATGTGGTGCCTTTACTGAGAATTTATATGAGCTGCCTTTAGTCTAAATTGAAACAAATCTGTAAATCAAAGTAGAAAGCCACTCAGGGTAAAACAACAATACTGTTGCTATTCATATAAGTTAATTAGGGTTGTTTCATGTTTTCGAAGGAGCTCCCACATTGAATGAATGAACACAGCGTGGCCATTGTTACCCAGCAGTGAGGTGTCTAGATTGTTTGTTTGGTCTCTATGCCATTAAGCTGGATTCTATGGAGGAAGAAATTACCAAGGAACTGACCAAGTAAGACCTCTCCAGCAAAAAAGTCCTTGTTATTCCATTATAGATATTTCACATTCAATTTTTCTGTAAGCAAGTTTCAAACCAAAAACGGTTGTGGCATATGCCAGTGGATTAATGCTAACTTGTCCAAAATAGCCTCTGTGAACTGCTGGTATCTACATTTCCTCTTTGCATCATCCTGGAGAGTGCACTTGACATATGCTGGCATTACAAACCACCGAGACCTAGTTAAGCAAATTCCAACCAGTTTCCCTCCATCTGTGGAATCTGTCCAAATACCCTCCAAGAAGGGCGCTTCAGTCACATCCACCTCCTGGGTCAGTCGCTGTTGGACAAAGTGTCGTCACATCACCTTCACACTACAGTGACTGCTTGACCACTGAGAAGTGAGCTGTTGGCAGAGCCATTCCACAGTCCCAGCCAGCCACTGGCTGTCATTTTATGGATTGGATATTCAGCCATCGGTCCCAAGTCAATCGCAGGGCAGACAAATGGCAGGGTCACCCACAGTAACACCGGCAAGGTAAAAAATAGGGCCTGGGGGGGGGGGCAAACTTTGATTATAACGTAAGGGTGAAAAATGACATCCAAAGCCCTTCTGCTTTTTTCATTACTGCACTGAGTCGGAGGATGTGGACAGAGGACAGGCAAAGAGAAAGGGGCCTTTTTTAGTTGGTCATCATCAGGGAATGTGACATCAAAGGCACAGCTGGAAGCAACAGCAAACTGCCCTGTCTGAATTATGGCACTAAAACTGTTGGAAAAGTCTCCCTCCGACTGTGTGCAAGTGTCAGTACTGTACAGAACTGCATGCAACTGAAATATATTTTTATTTTCTACTCTAACTCCAATAATGTAAAGAAACCTAATCTGCCCTACCCTGCGGACTCCAACATGAACGCTCCCTCTTCTTCTTGACTTAAAGAGATCTTATCCTGCCAGCCAGTAGATGCAGTAAATGCGCTGAAACTAATGTGATGCATCACAGGGCTTGGGGGTTGATGGTATGATGCAGTGCTCTGTGTCATGAAAAAATTCATATGGTGAAAAATGGGCAGCTCAGAAAAGATGGATGGACCCTAAGAGGCTGATCGTATTTCTTGTTTTTTCCCCCCCTTCAATTGTGGAAGCTGCACATAAAGCACACTGCCTGGGTAAGTAGAAGTTACGCAATCCTTAAGTAGAACAAATGTCATTTTATCCTGAGGAAGCCTGTACTTATGGATAATTTACTTGACAAATCCAAGTCCAGACTCTAACCAAGGGAAAATATCGACTTCAGCAGCTTCTGCCTCACACTCACACACACACACTTAATGCACTGTTTTGCATGGTGACGTCAGGTTAGTTCAGGTTAATGTGCCTTCCGGGCTGACTCCAATCTGAGTAATAAAGCATCACCTCACCTCTCCTAGAGCCTTTTCCAAAGCCCATCACCTTCCCACCACCAACCCCCCACCCAGCCTGTATGCCATTAGATCGTACTTAAGGGGAAGTTAACATTAAGGCGGAAGGTTTTCACCCACTCAAGACAACAGCATGAATAATCCATGAGCTCTTTTTGGGAATGCACTCCTCCGGGCCAGACTATCTCTGAGCATGCCATCATTTTGCAAGCCCAGCTTCCGCGAGGATGAGAGCAGTGTTCCCGTTTTTCCTCACCCGACGATTAAACGCATTAGCGGAGCAAAGGACTATCTTAACGTGCTAAATCCTGTTTGTTCGAGACACGTTTTTTTCCCCCCTCCGAGTGTGTGTGTTTACGCATACCCGTGCGTATGATTTGTGACAAAAATGTGCTTCAGGAAAGAGACAAATCGATGTCGTCAACAATCCACCCTGCATACTCTTAATGCATTTAAATGGGTTTTCTTGCTGTCTGGGTAGTGGGCTGGAGAGAGGAGGAGGAGGAGGAGGAGGAGGAGGAGGGTGGGTTGAGAGATGCCTGTCATTTTGTAACACCCTCAGTGTGTCATTTCTCTTTGAGCTTGTGATGAAGTGATGGCGAGGGGTATAAATAAATAAATAAAAACAACTTAATGTGTGGCACACTCTTAAATGCCTCAGAGAGAGAGAGAGAGAGAGACTCTAGGACACAGGGTGTGGTAAATGACTGATGGCTGTGATGTGTTATCAGTCTACACTGGAATGACAGGGAGGGGAGAGAGAGCACAGTTTTATATCCAATATCCCTTGTGTCCCCCAGGGGCCAGAGGATGGTGGGGTGGGGTGGGTGAATGACTCAAGGAATTAGCATAGCAATTTGCTTGGATACATGTCTTGTGATAATCATATATGAGAGGGCTCCACTGGGCTTTCTTGTACTGCTGCTTGTGGGATGATGGGGTTTTTACTGTTCCTTTGAAGCCCTGCATCATGTTTTCAAAGATTAAGGTACCTTTATCACTTCACCAACCCCCCTCCCCCCCCACCCCTGCCACACATACACACACACACATCCCCCCGCCACGTCATCCCTCTTCAAATTTTAATCCCACATCAAGAGAGAAAATACATGACCAGGTGACAAAGCCTCCCTGCACGTAATTTCTGCCCCGGGCTTCAACAGCACAGAGGATTTTTCCTCTCTCTCCAGGGACAAGCTGAAGGAAAACTTGAGAGGAAGCACAGTGTGACTCTATGTGACTGTCTAGCTCCACTGTGTCCTCTTTCATCCAGCACTTTTAATCGCCCCGGCCATGTTAACACTGTGGTGGCGTAACATCGACGTGTGCGATTCCTTTTAAAGCAGTGATCAATGCAGTGGTGGTTCAGTCCCACTTGACACCCTTGGCACTCCTCCCCCCCCCCCCCCCCACCCCCCACCACCACCACAAAGAAGAGGTTATAAACCATAATGTGTGGGTGCCCCGGCTCCAGGCTGTCCCACCTGTCACCAGTAGCAAGAGCTGCCACTGTAACACTGGTTCAACTGTGCCAGGCTTTTTGGCAGCCGTAAAGAGATGTTAGAAGCACAACATGTCATAATGATAACTGGTATCGGAGTGGATGGTGACACAAAGCCTTGGCACATGCCAGCAGGTTTGGCACCAGATTCTGATGTTAGCGACCGTGCCATACCACTATGGCATTTTCTGATGACACTTGGCAGTGTTAAGGCTATTGCCTATGGTGTAGAAATTGCTTGTAATAAATGCCGTAGTTGCAGTCTTTTTTCCGCTGCATAGAAGTGTGTTTATGGGGTCAAGAGATGCTCAGCTGTGTTGAAGTGCATGTTTAGTATGTCATTACTGTACCTGTCCTTTAGACGACTTAATCAGACAAAAGAATTTATGTCGGGGGCAACGCAAGCCTGCCATAAAATGGATTTAAATCATGCCATGCCAACACACAAAGAACCAAATTACTGTTAATAGCATGACAAAAACATCAGAGCCACATAACATGTAAGCTTTCCGTGACTATCCCATCAGTACCACTGTAGATCACAAGATGTACTAAGGCGGAAGGTGCAGAAACCAGATTAATATTTAAATAAATGGCAATTTCTACAAACTCCCACTGAGTAGTTAAACGCCATGTAGATCTTATAGAAAGTTCAAACATAACCCTGTTATGAGAAGCATGTCAGCAGGGTGTCACAACACCAAGTGCATTAAATACCACCGTGAATTAAAGTACCTTGGTGTGTCCTTTAATCGGTAGGAAAGGAGAACAACAATCATCTAGTAACTGCCTTCAGAGTCACGGCCCCACCTGCTTGTGGTTTTGTACTGGCAAGCCTGCGCCAATCCGGGCGCCGTTATGGCACGGGGCTCCTGACAGGACGGTGTATAAAAAGAGCTATGAGCTGCGTGTGTGAGCTGCGGGATGAGCGTGTGAATTGCCCCTGGACATAATGAAGGCTGGGCTCAGCTGAAGCTCAAATCCCTACGCTGTGGCCCATATGCTGCAGAGCATCAGAGAGAGGCTCCAATTAGGGCTGAGCTGTAAAAAGGTGCCTCACTTAGTGTGTGTGGATGGGAAAGTGTGTATTTTGTGGCAAGGTGTGTATGCGTGTATTTTAGATGTGTGAATGAGTGAAGAGTTTGTTATACGTCTGTGGTTGGAATACAGTCTCTCCGGAAACGTCCGTATTGACTGCGCATGTGCGAAACTGAGCGTGCAGAAGTGCACACGCACTCAGCTTGTGCGTATCCGTTTGTCAGCAACAACACAAAACTGAGTTTACTGGGGACCAATGTTCACGTCCGTATCCATACTGCGCAAAGCTGTGTCCCAAGTGTACCTCGGCCTCAATGTCTGTGTGTGCATGTGTAAGTGTGTGTGTGTGTGCGTCCGTGTCTGGGTAGGCGGGTGTGTATGAACAGAAGAATGTGCGTGTATGGATGTGGGAATGTGTGCATGGCTGTGTGTGATTGAAAGTGTGTGTGTGGGCAGGCATGTCTGAATACATATGGGACTATGTGTTGGGGTGAAAGTCTTAAGGATGTGGAAGAGTGCTATGCATGTGTGTGTGTATGTTTGTGTGTGTGTGTGTGTGTGTGTGTGTGTGTGTGTGTGTGTGTGTGTGTGTGTGTGTGTGTGTGTGTGCGCGCAGTGACTGACAGAAAGAGAGGGTGGTTGACTGGGCTGCGTGTATACCCCAGCTGCACAGTTTCTAGTGAGGCCCTGGACTACCCTCACTCTCCACTCCTCTCTCTCTCCACTCCTCCCCTCTATCTCCCTCTCCTCTCCACTCCTCTCTCTCTCTCCTCTGCTCTCCTCTCCACTCACCTCTCCTCCAGCGCTGCTCGCCCATGAAATCCAGAAGCGGCTGAAAACATTATTATTTGCTGGGAGGGCTGGCAGCTGGAGGACATGAACATCTGTTCAATTTCACACCTTTTCCGTCTTCCCCAAGACCAGTGCTACCACCTCCATTTGCCGCCCTGCTGCGCCACCTCAGTGAACATGCAATGCTGCGGTGCAGATAACAACCTCTCATAACCAGGCCTGGCAGAGGAGACAGGACTCAGGGCAGCCAGGCAGGGACACGTGGGCTTTATTTCATTCTGGGGGTGATGGTGGTGGTGGTGGGGATGATGGGAGTGACGGTGAGGACGGCGTGAGGAGGGTAGGGGATGGGGGGGCTTGAGGACAGGTGGGAAAAGAGAGAGAGAGGGAGGGAGGGAAAGAGAAAAGAAGGGTAAAAGATGAGCTGACATTTAGACTTCTTTTCATCTATTGGAGCCGGTAATCCCACAGAAACAGAGAGTGGAAAGCAGCATTTATGGATGACGTAATGCATCACAGAACTCATTACATTATCATTTCAGCAAGCCTATTTATGAGAGGAGAGCCAGAGAGACAGACAGAACAGAAAAGAGAAAGAAAGGCATGCCAATGGGTTATTAGTTTTGAAGATCCCAAGAGACGACAGAAACTTTCCCAGCAGTATCTCTCAGTCATTACTTATCACATCTGTCTCACAGTAAGAGGCAAAGAGGACAGGAGAAAAAAAAACACACACACTCTCTGAATAACAAATTCCTTTGTTATTCTGTTATTGTTCACTCATATGTATGCAGTTTTCTGCGCCTGAAGCAAGGAGCCAAATAAGACTGAACTTTGGGCATATACCTGCTCTCACAAGTCCATTCACATGTGCTGTGAAGTCCTGCAGTTGATTACCAAGACAGCTAGATCTAGCCTCAGGTAATTTCTTGTAATGGAGTCGACTGTGCTGCTCTGAAGGGTGACCAAATGCGTTGTTACACTTGGCTGGTTTACGGGGACGTCTTAATGTAAAAACCAGAATGTCACAGAGGGATTTTCTTTCCCACCGTGAGGCTGACAGATATCAGGCAAACGCAGACGCCAGATCCGAATGACTCACGCTCATTTCCACAATGTGTTGTGTGAATTTACCATGCATTTAGAAGAGTCAATCCTGCCATAGAACATTGCCTACCAATTGTAATCCAATTGAATGAATTTACCAATGACTAGTAGGACAACCCTGCAGTCAATTATGTTTTTTTGACTGAATAACATTAAACAGCTTAACATCTTTGGAAACAAAGACAGGAATATTCTCTTTCTTGTACACTAATCAATGCACATTAATTGTTTCATCTTCTACAAAGTTCATCATTATCACTTCATTTTGCCAATGAAACACACAAATGAAGATAAACCTTATGTGAGACTAAACTGACTCCTTAGACCTAGTCTACTTCCATCACATCTTCCCTGAATGCCAGGTGGGGGCCAGGACATGTCCGTGAGGGGAAGTCACCCATCTACATTCACGGCTCCAGCATCAACCATATGCCTCCTGAAAGGAGCTTCACAATGTTTTAAATATAGCAGTTCCCCAATGTGTTTTTGTGTGTGTATGTGTGTGTGAGTGTGTGTGTGTGTGTGTGTGAGTGTGTGTGTGTGTTCTGTGTGCCTGGCATTCTGCATGCACTCTCGCTCCTGAGGATTGTGCGTGCATGCCGGCACGCCGCCTCAGAAAAAAACAGCAGCCAGATGCTGTGTGCACTTTGTAGTCGCCTCCCACGCGCTCCAGACACGTGTGTGTGGGGGGAGAGAGTGAAAGAGAGAGACAGAGAGAGAGAGAGAGAGAGAGAGAGAGAGAGAGAGAGAGAGAGAGAGAGAGAGAGAGAGAGAGAGAAAGAAGGAGACGGAAGCCCTCTGTGGTCCCGGACGTGAAACGCAGCATTGTGCCATGGCATTCATTAGTGAGGCCCTGAATTCCAGACACATCAGCAAAGATCAGAAAATCTGCATCAAAAACGCATAAACATATGCCATGCTGACGAACCTGGATGGGTCCACGCCTCCCTTCCCAAACAGACAAGTGTTTCAATTATGCCCGCCTTCTGCTATTCCAGACTTTGTCAGGGAACTGCACCCCCATCCATACACAAACACACACACACACACACACACACACACAGCAATACATAGATACACATCATTCACACAATGGAAGGACGAAAAGACGCCTTTTGGTTTTTCTTTTCAATGCAGGCCAAGCACTTCCACATGACTGTTTCACCATGAAGTAATTGTTATGGACTTCAGTGGGTGATCTTGAGTGGATGTTGAAGCCTCGAGTTGTATGATTGACACAAATGTCAAGTGACCGTCGGTATTTGGGGGAGTAAATTAATTTGTGTAATTCCAAAATACACACAGGTCATGAATATACTTGTGGATAAGTACACACATATTGTGTATATGTCTGAACCAGTGGTTTATGAGAGAGAGAGGCAAAGAGACACAAACATGCGAGAAGAAAGTAGAGCAAAAATAAAACCTTCAAGATTTCTTGTAAATTCTAAAAGCTGGAGCATGCTTTAAATCACATCCATTATAATAAACCTTCACAGTTTCAAACAAAGACGTATAGTATATGATATGTAAACATCAAGTATCATTTCAGCAGGTTTGTATAACACTGAATCTGTACATTACACTAAAATCAGGCCACCGTGATAAATATGCATCAACAGTGATACAACGCTAGAAAATAATTAGATGCCAATAAACTGCCTTGAGCCATCGAGGGGATTGTGAAATTAGCTTCAAAGAGGCGATACTGCAGCCAACTCAGGTTTGAGAAAATGCCAAGCAAAACCTGTTGAGTCTGACAATAAATCCTTTTAAAATCACTGGGACTCATTAATTCGATTTCGGCTTCGTGAGGTGAGAGAATCTAGTGACATTAAGAACAATTAGTCAAGCTAATCTACGAATTAGAGCTATCCTAGGATTTTTTTTTAAAATTGAGATGAATAACAACATAAAATAATTTCCGTGCAAAATTGGTTAAAGATAATAGTAGAGATATTTTTCAACGTCCACATAATTCTTAAGACAGTGCAGCCAGAGAGTGTGACAGTAATGATAGTAAACAATGCGATGAGAATTATGCTGTTGACTTTATGTGACATTAAGGGTAGTGGATGAGAAATCTAATGAGATTATTAGTATGTTTACAGAGACTTTCCGGCAATGTGAGAACTGATTTATTTAAAGACATGTGCAGCAAAACACAAAAGACCTGATTTCCTGAGCCATGGGCCAAGCAACACACATCACGTTTCCACTCAACGGTCTGAAGGCTTCTTGTGCATTCCCTTTGACTCCTTCCACTTTGATTAGAGTTTTAATGAGTTACCACTGAAACCAAGGTTTCATCTGTAATTCAGTGATTTGCTTGGGGTTTTAAACCCACATTACTATTTAATCTGTATGGGCTGGACTAAAACAACCAAGGTCATATTTTTCAAATTTTTACGCTCACTTGAGAGCATTAGGCTACTTGCAACAGAAGGTCTCTTCAAAAATCTCAGCAGCAACACGTATCCAGTTCACATTCAAAAGATGAGTTTATGAAGTGCATTTGTGTTAGTTAACCTGCTATTATTATTATTATTATCATAATAATAACAATATTTCCTCACTGATGCCTTATGAACCATGTCTGTATCCTAGATGAATGTAAAACTAATACATGCAGTAGACTATTCCCTAAAACCCCGCTGGTCATTAGATGCCACATGGACAGGAGACCCAACAACAAGCTCTCCCTGCATGGGGCAGGCTTAATTAATTTCGGGTTGCATCAGGTACATGCGATCAACAACGCAAATCAGATGACTCGGGGGCTAATGGCTGGAAAATTGATTTCTGCGGGGGCACAGCTGCTCCGAGGGCTGGGTGGGGCTCCCCAGCGACGTATTTACACACTGCAATTACACGATTAAACTCAGCAATGCATATGGCACACATACACACACACACACTAAGGTATACAACACTAACGCTGTGTATACATCTGGTGGGCTAATCCCCTAAAGCTGGATTTCTAAATGCTGGGCATTACTGTGATGATGGTCAGACGGTTCCATGTGTGCTTCACAGGTTTTGTCTGGCTCAGCCTAGACACAGTGTCCTCGTGGAAGAGACTCTGCAGATGCACCCAGTTAATGCGGCTCACTTCAGGTCCTCCCCAAGCTGCACCGCAGCAAAGTGGTCCGTTTGAGACAGCCAGCCAAGACATTAACATTTCCTAAGTGACATTTGTTGATTAGGTAGCACTTATTGATTTGCCTCTCAATAAAGGTGCCGAGCCAAGTAAAAAGTTGGCATCCTTTTAGGCCTCTATCTGGGGTGGGGGTTAAAAAAAAAAAGTGTGGGGAAGGCCAGGTTTGTGTTTCTGGCTGGGAAAGCCTTCATGAACTGTGAGCCACTTTGTTCTTTAACGAAAATGCTGCGTCTTGCCTCGTCTTCATCGATCGCTGCTCGAGGAGCCAGCAAGACGGCACCTGTGGAGCCGGCCCCTCCGAGCCAACTCGCCGGGTAATTACGCGGTAATTGGATGCTTCATCCACATCCAAACTCTCCAATCTCCTCCCACACGCGGACCACACACCGCCTTTTACGTGTATCACTCGAATGCCGTTCGTTTCCTGCATTGTGAGAGCAAATCGGCTCAGCGTTGCTCTCATAAGAACACTCTCCTTGACTTTACTTACAAAAACCAGCAGGTAGAGCTGACAGGCCCACCCATTTAATCGCAGTAAATGCTGGTGCATTAGAGTGTAAAATTGCCTATTCTAACTGAATGCACCTCTAAGGGAGTCTAGAACACAGTGAGAATGATAAACCAGCTTGAATATCTAATTACTATCTAGCGCCACATCACGTGAATGATAGAGTGGCTGCTACCAGTTCCATGATAAATGTAAGGTGGTGCTAAAACTCTCCTATTCACATGAGTGCACTTAATCAATGCCAATGAATAAACAGAGGCCTGCAAACATAGTTGTTTATACTTTTACAGGAGCATAAAAATGGTAATAAGACAATAAGAGTGGCACTTTTTTAGTAATGTCAGGAAACTCAGAAGGCATGACCAAACTATGTAAGAAACTGAAATAAACAAACAACAGTTAACACCACGCTTCCTTTAAACTCAAATTCGAATTACAGCACAAAGTGCTTGATCTCTGCAGCTACATGTAGTGGCAGTGGTTCAGGCGCATCGTCACGCACCCTCACACACACACACACGCTGACATACACACACACACTCGTCACAAACTCCACTCCCTGCCTTCCATGGGCCCATCCAGCTGCTGAGGCCGACACGGCTTGCCATGGCTCACCGCAAGGGTGCAGGGAGTCGTGGGGAGAAGAGGTTGCATGCAGACCCAAGCTCCTGGAGCGAGCCCACGCCTCCCTGGGCCCAATGACAGCGGATAATTACCCCCGGCTGTCAGCTGGCACTGTGACGGACACCCGTGTGTGAGACTAGAGGGGTGCCTGTGAGCAACTAACACTCAGCAGAGAGGGCTGCACTGCCTGATGGGTAGCTTTGGCCCTGCCTGTCTTGGAGGGGGGACAGTGTTTAGTCATTTTGGATTTAGTCTTGTATGAATTTTTTCAACCGTATCATTTTTTTTGTCAAGTTTTAGTTGACTAAAAATGTTAGTGTTATGTTAGTCAAAGAAAACTGTATTTTAATTTAGTTTTAACCAATGAAAACTGATGATACTTTCTTGTCTTTCTTAGCTACTGCTGCTTTAAATAAAGCTGAAACTACATACTGCACTACACCAACTGCACTGTTACCACTGATTAAAGATAGCTAGCTTGTTAATAAATGTATTGCAACAATATATTTGTTTGTAGAGCTTTGAGAATGATACAAAAACTAGCTTCTACATTTTCTATAAAGAAATATATGAAAGCCATCTAACATTAGCAATGTCCCCTTGTTGAGAGGTGCTTGCCCATCTAACTAATCTATGTCTACATCCTACATTACCTTTGCTGAACATTCAACTCCTTCACAACAATTGGCTATAAAACACAGCTTACAAAACGTAACATCACCGCCTTACTAGTCTACTTCATATATGTAGCTTCATACAGCTTTAAAAAAATCAACCCGTTACCACCAAGGTGTTAATCTACCTCAATTCCTTTGTCTTGATTGCAATGTGTTGCTTCAGGTTTGTTGTATTGTTACCAGCTACAGTAATTTATGTCCACATTGCCTCTCTTTTGACATAACAATGCTTTCTGTTTTTCCCAACTGTTGTTATTATTTTACGTTAACTTTCTGTAAAATTGTTAAAAAGGTTAATGTTACATTACTGCTCACTGTGTTTAGTCCTGATATGATGCATGCAGAATATCTCTTTCAATAATAGGGCCAACTGCAGGGTCTCAATCCATTATAACAAGCACATGGATATAAAGGCCAACTAAACATCTCATTTGAATTTTAACACTCTATTAATCACACCACCCTCATCAAAAGAGTTTATTAAGAATATAACACCCTGCACACTGGTGCCAAGTCCTGAGGATTATTCCACAAAGGACAGTCAATTGGTTTGTTTCTATGGAAACTTACTATTATATATTGCTTTCTGACAAAGAGCTATTCTGCTGCTGAACAATGACTGTTCATGCTGCTTGCTACAGTCTATTCAGTGCAACAAAAAATATATTTTAGCAGCTACCGGTGCTACCTTCTATGCCAGCTATCAGTGCTACTGGTCTGGGTCTTCTCCCCCTCCTTGAAAATGTACAAAATGAACATTTAAGATCAAATTAAGCAGCTCTGCAGTTAAAACAGAAGCAGGAAGTTCTGTCCTGCGGCCCAGATGGAGTTTCTGGAATATTCTGCAGCTAACCCTCCAGGACACAAACCCATCGCCAGTCAAGGCATGCAACTGGAAGTCCATCTGTGCAGGTTGCTGTTGCTAATGAGCTCTTAGTTATGCACACCACCGAGCAGTTCATTGGAGAGAGGCCCATCCCCAGGAGGCTGATTTTGGCTGTGCTTGCGTCCCGTCACGGTACAGTCTAACACACCAGGACAGTTCCAAAAAAAAAAATAAAAATAAAAATACCTGCTGTCTCCTGTTTCTCTCCAAACACCTGAGCACTCTCCCCTCCTTACCAGGGGTACTGGGCCATGCAGGGTTTCCGAGTAGCAGGGAGAAATAGCAAAGAAAATGTCTGGCTGTGTGACTACCTTGGAAGTCCAGTGTATTTACTTCACGTCTGGTGGAGGAAATGCCATGAAATGTGGTCCATTTCACAGGCCGCTGGCTACAGCAGGGGCTAATGGTAAGCTTAGCTGTTTTTTTCACTCTCAATTAAGCACTTCAAAATGTCGCCGTTTCTCTGACTGACGTTCTCTCTGGAGCAGAAACAACAAAGACGTCAACGCTGGAAGAAAATTAATCAGTTCCATGAAGTGCACGACTACGGGAAACTACAGCAGAATTTTGGAATAACTGAGCAATATTTTGCTGTGAGTAAATTTGGAGCTGTTCTGGTGAGCGAACACCATCAAATGTTATGCTCTTCTGATTTCCAGTGCCTGTCAGAACACTGGTAGGTGTCATGTACAATACCAATATACTCCTCAGGCTTTGCTCCGATTTCAGCTGTGAGCTTGACACAAACATTAAATATTTTATGAGTTCTTTTTCCTTCCATCTACATTCCACTGTCCGTTAAACTGTGAGCAAACAGACTCTGATGATCTCTATCACTCAACAGAGCATGGGTGATTGCCCAGCCAGAGGTTGTAGTTTGTAGACTGTAAGTTTGCACATGGCAAGTTCAAGATTGGAATATTTAAAGCATTAATAGAGAAAAAAACTGCTTGCTCAGATAAGGCCTGACTTTTTTTCACGATTCAGTGATGACATCAAAAAATATGACAACAGAGCGAACGTTTGTTTATTGTTCACATCACTGCCTTCCGTGTTTCTGATCGCTCAGGGGAGCACACTGCAGCTCCTTCAAAAGAAACACAATCTAAACACAAACGCTCAGGACAATATTAATTTGTCAGTTGGGACCTGACAACGCAAGCAAGAGTGCAGACGTGTGTGTGTCTGCACTCTTGCTCTCTAACTTTCTCTCTTTCTTATCTTCCAAAATCTCAGTCTCACAGTCCATGAAAGGTCTGGTGACGACCTTCACTTATCCACTGTGCTGATGTTTAATTCATCATGTCAGGTTCCTCTTGGGACTCAATGTCGTGCGGAGGCTCATCACTACAACTCATCAGGACACAGGAAACAGGATGATGTATGCATCTCCGACAGATCAACATGCTTTCCCTCTCTCTTCATGAGTAAAACAGCCGGGCCCACCCCTACAGAAGAGTCAGAGTAAGCTGCCAGTGATCTTTATTTATTTATTTGAGTGATCTGCACCTGACTATTACGGCCTTAAAGACGTTGCACACTGTGCTACATATCCCCGAACTATACTATGTAGACCATAACACACTAAATATCTTTTTGCACACCTTTGGTACTGTAACATACAGTAATCCTACTCTAATCCTAATTCCAACCTTAACCATAGTTTTATGTAAGTAAGGTAGTTACTTAGTATCAACCTGCCATTACCATTTCTGTTCAACAAATTGCACTGTGCTGAACAGTTACACTGTTTTACAGTAATAAGGGCTGTGTGCTTTTCTCCCTTTGAAAGGTTTAGAGAGACTTTTTTGCTGTCAAAAATGAAAATGCTTCTGGACTTCTATGATGAAGTGACTTTGAAGGTATGATAAATAAATGTTGCTTTGCACGCTGTCAGTCGTGTTTCATGTAACTGTTTGTATCTGTTTACATGCCTGAGCCTTCTAAATTGTCAACAAATGCAAATACAAAAACCCCTCAAACAAAGTGTTTACATGCACAGAAGACACCAGAACAATACTTCATATAATATGTCATTATTGCAGGTTTAGAGGCATTTCAGTATTTCCACACCAAATAACACTGACTGCACATTTAATTACATAGAGCTGGTTTGTTGATGTCCAATTTTTTTAATTTGTTTTAATTTTTTACTAAATGTTCTACGCGGGGGGCGGCGAAGGCAGTGGGTGTATATGACACAGAGCATTGACTACGAATTTGCAAATTGTATTAATCTAGTCACCTCCCTCTTATAATTACATCACAAATACTTTAACTCACCATAAAAGAGAGAAACCATTTCAAGCACTATACCAGGTTTTTTTGCTAAGCTAGGTGTCACACAACAGCAATATTTCTCTGTTAAACGTTAGGCTAGCGAATCCACAAAGTCAGTTTAGCTGTAGCCTAGCCAAGATGATGTATTGCAACTAAGTATCACAATTAAAAGACAGATTGATTTAATGATTAACCAATGGACTTTGTGTTCTCGTGTTTGTTAACTGACCTGAACTAACATGACAGAACTCATGTCATCCTCTTCAACAGTAAGTTAGCTTAGGAATAAGTAGCGTCTTGAGCTGCGACCTAGGGAACCGTATCCTTTTCTCCAAATTTAACAAAACTGACATCTCATCCATATTCATCCCTTTCATTTATTCAAATTATTCATTAGGCAACATATTAGCATTTCATTGACGCACATTTACAATGGCGGTTTAATAGCTCATCATCGTGACTGTAAATATGACTTCCCCTCAGCAGCATTAACGTGCGTGTAAGCCTACTGTAAAGTGAGAAGCAAAGGGTTAGATATTGAAAAGCTTTCCTGTTACCATAGTCACAGTCAATAAATAAAAAAAATAAAAAATGTATATATAAAGACATGTGTATTGTTGCAGAATGATTTAATTCAGAGGGACCCTGGTTTTCCCTGGGAGCCACCACTGAATTTCTTTCTGCACTAAGCATATTTTAGCTTGTGTAGGCTGAAGGCATTCTATTTTTTTTACCACCTGCTACCTGATTCCAATGACTAACTAGAATATATTCATGAATGGTCTATTTTTATAGACTAAGTAAGGATTTTCCCCAATACTGCCAGACTTTGCACTCCAAAATGCATGTTGCACTCCCACGGAAGTTAATGTGTGTATACATTTTCATACTCACTCATTTGTTTACTCACTCACTTGTTTTTTTACTAGAGTTTCATTTACTGATAAATCAATTTTTAATTAAAAACAACTACAGCAATACTATACTAAATAAAGTTATATAGAAAAAAATCTATTTTAAAACAAAAACCCTAGATACATTTATAACTCACATCAGCACATCAATGTCTTTGTTTTTATAGAGTCTGTTCATCTGATAAATAGAGATTCAGTTCAGTTTTGCAGAAGGTTGTGGATATTTGAGCTCAACAGCCAATACAATTACACCCTCCATTCCATGCTGAAGAAGTACCATGTTAATTGGCTAGGATCGTTTATGGGACTGTCCGAGCCACTATATTTGTTTCCCATTTACAGAGCCAGGACTGTATACAAACAGTGGACGTTTTTTTTTAGTGCCAATACTAAACGAACAGCTAAGGGAACATGAGGAGCAATTTGCTGAATTTGACCAAAAGTGTAAAGGATTAGAATCGTAGAAGGTACTTTTAAATTATACTAACTTCATGCAGTACTGAATCTTCCTTGTGAAGTAATTTATGATCCATACATGGACTCATACATTGACAGTTTATTTACATAGCAACGTATGTGCAATGTATGAGTGATGCTACTTTTTTTGCTTAGTTTTGTGAAACACAATGCTAAAAATGTGCATAGCTCTACGATTTGTGCTCTTAATACATTTGCTTCCAAATGAATTAAAAAGAAAAAACATAGGTTGTCTCTTTTCCCCAAAAAAAGGAGGCCATTACAAAGTCTCCGGTGGAACTTTTATGTAGCTTCACTGCAAATCTTTCTGTTAATTAATTCCATCTGTCCTCCATCTAAAATAGTTTACATATCACATTTGATATGCAAGTTTTACCAAACACTGGAGCTCAAAAACCCTTGAGAGCAGCGAGGGAAAAATGAGCCAGCTCCAGATGACTGATTTTAATTAGGAGGAATGTTGAACTGTATGGAGCTTATGTTAACTGATTTCCCTCTTTAATCAGCCCTAATCGCCAAGTCAGTTTCCCTCCACAATATGGTCTCACTTATAGAGTCAAATTAATAAGTTCAGAGAGAGCTGCTTAACTATCAGGCATCTTTAGCCGGACAGTGGGTGCCTGGTACTTTTCTTAATTATCGGTCTGCCTCTGGGGAGATTCAAGCAGAAAGACTTGTAATGGAAGTCTTCCTCCCACATCTAGCTTTGCCACAATAATCCCAATTTAGCCCCCAAAGACAGGGGGTTGTCTGATAAAATTGACAAGCCAGAGACAAACATCTTGTTTTTTGGCTTGTTCGTGGGGATACGCGCCGACTTTATGAAACATCAGTTTCCAGTTAGTAGCATCACTTAGGCAGCAAGTGATGGTGTTTCTGGTAAGTATCCAGGGTGCAACAACATCCGGCTCCGCCAAGAGAGAGGAATTTAGGGAAGCAACCTGAATCAGCATAGTTGTGCTTTCTTATTTTGACTTGACAAGACACATGCCGGGAGGGGTGAGGTGGGAGAGTGAGACGGGCAACGCTAAAAGGGTTGACAGCAATCGGACACCGGATCCCTTCAGGGACAGGGTGCTGGGGCTAGAGCGGAGCAGGCTGGCACATTTTTGACACAAAGCATCATTCAGCTAAAGCGAATCAGCAGAAAATCCTTCTTGCCGTTTCCCCTCCATGCTCGCGGGGCTAAGTGGAAAGACGTTCCCATGGCGAGAACAGTGTTTCTGCTGGAACACAAAGCTGCTCTGTAGCCTGTAATCGCAAAGCGCAGAGAATGTTCACAGGCACAAAGTACTCATCATGGGGCCTGAACCAGGTGCACACTATTATGATGGCTTGTCTTTGGAAGATAATTGTGTTGAAACGGCAACGTGAAATTTTAACATCCGTGGTCTTCGCTGTATTAATCAGAGTAAGAGACAAAACAGGCAAACCTCAATACTGTCTTCAAATCTTCAAAGCGCAATGCCTTACAGCACACAGCACAGATGTTCACTTGCCACCACCCTGAACATTTCACACAAATAAAGATCTACTTAGTGGGGCAACCTTGCACCAAGGTGAACCTCCTCTGTCGTCTGATGCTATCTTATTTCATTTAGCCTGTACAATCCAGGTGACTTGATACCTTGTAAGTGCATTAAACCCTGACACTAATCCCATTTGTTATGCGTTGGCCATCGAGCATCCTCAGTCAGGTCTCTTTGAGCCCTGTAATAAATCTACACAAAACTCATCCAACACAGCAAACACTGACAGCTAAAGCTGCCTGACTACAGCATCTAATAGCAGAGATAACGTAGCGATTTCCATGCAGAGCAGCAGAGAGCACCGACAGCGTGTCGTTATCCAAATCTTACCAAATTTGTGCTGTTGTGGGCCATGAAATGACTTTGCCTTGTACGCTCTGCGTGCTGCTTGCAGGAAATTTGGCAACAAATCATGTCCGCAAACATGTTCGGGATATTGGTTTTCCTTAATCTAGTGTGAAGATTTCTGGGTTCGTGAGAGGGGAGGCTGGGATGTTCAGACACCTGAACACACCCCATGCCAGATGTGGCCAGATCAAAAGCCCTTGAAATGGGAGCCACAGCCCGAGGGACAGCTAACTCTGACCAGAGATTCAGAGAGCACTGTGATGTTGACAAATAGGATTACTTAAAGTTGACTGAATGCCCCAAAAAAAAACGTTAAAAAAATCAGCAGCTGGTAGTACTCCAGCAGGCACAAGGTTTGATACACCGGCTCCACTGTAACCTTTTTCTCGTGTCCTGCTTAAGCTGTGCCTTATCTAAATGAGCAGGTCCTACCTCAACATTGCATTTCCATTTTTCAACACCTCGCTGATACAAGCACACACTCACACACACACACACACACACACACACACACACACACACACACACACACACACACACACACACACACACACACACACAGAGACCTGCTCAACAGTGGAAAAGCCTGAAATTAAATGCATTGTAAATATACTATTTTGGTGCGTATTAATAATATCAGCAAATATTTCAAAGCCTCATCTAAGAGCCCTGGAATACAAATGAAGGCCCCTTGGCAAGAGTACGAGATGGGGTCTAAGGCTCTGCATGTGCCTTGAGGCAAGTACATCAGGTACAACGGCTACTCTCAGAATCATAAGTTGAATTTTTTCCCCTAAGATTAAACTTGATCACATATATCAAAAGAGTCCAAGAACCTGATCAGATCTTTTGGTTGTTTTGACAGTTATGAAAAATGGGGAAAATATCAAATTATGCAGCACTATGCAGCTACTCTAGGGTGTCATGCTGGGCTCCTATTGGGGGTATCCCATAACGAATCACAAATGAAGCAGATGCCTCAGGCTTTACTGTCTGCAAACACACTCTGGAGGGAAGCTTCTGGTAGGATAAGCATCAAACTATAATTTCATAATTGCCAAGTCAGTTCAGTGATGCTATCATGTTTGTACGATATAGATTTATCATGGATTAGACCAATAAAAAAACATTTCCCTTACCTGACATGATGGTATCACACACATGGACACAGATTCAGAGGGGGATGCAGAAGGAGAGAAAGAGAGAAAAATTGCACGTTATTTCCAATATCCTCTCAAACGTAACACAGTCAATGATAATGGTGTTAAAGGGCGTGCTGGAATGTTGGAAACTAATCAATATTGATTCAGCGGTTTTGACATAACGACCAGCAGCGGCCCTTTGTTTGTAAGAAAAACAATATTTTTTTCCAGAAGTTATGGGTCATTTTCTTAGGGCTCATGTGTCATGATGGAAGCAGTTACACCTGCTTCAATATTAGCCGACACGGGACCCAGGTGGATGAAGTTGTGTACACCCAAGCGACCGAAAAAACCCCAACAACAAATAAATAAATAAGCAAAAACAGAACTCTAACGTGATAAGGCAAACTGTTCCTGGGGGTTTCAACAGCCGCAGTGTATGATAAATCACCCAGCCTGCCTGGCTTCCAGCTAGTCTGCCATTCTTTTTTCTGTGTGTGTGTGTGCGTGTGTGTGTGTGTGTGTGTGTGTGTGTGTGTGTGTGTGTGTGTGTGTGTGTGCGCGTGTGTGTGTGTGTGTGTGTGTGTGCGTGTGTGCTGCTAGAATTAACCTTAACCTTCCGCTCGTATCATCTCCTCTCCCACGCTACTATTATAAATGGTGGTGACTGTGCAGAGCCTATTTCCCCGCTTCCCATGCTAAGGTGAAATCTCTTAAAGTTTCCAAGACATCGCAGGGAGTCCTCCTCCTCCTGTGCCCACTGATGCTAAGTAGAGCCAGAGAGACCCGGATGGCTATCGATTCAGAGACTAAAAGCCTGGAGAAGCGCATCCTTGGGCAATGTCAAAGACCACGCCAGAGCCAAAAATGTAGCTGGCCTGAAGAGCCATTCGTCATTATTTGCAGGTTATGACATTATCGTTGGCCCTCGTGCGAAGCTAAATGCTGACTTAAGCCATTTGCAAAAAAAAAACTTCATGAGCACACTGAGAGGCGGTGATGACTCATAGACTTGGACATTACGGGGAGGAGGTGGCATAAGATGATTTCAATCTCGATGTCTCACCTTTAAATATGCTGCGCCAGCTAGCACCACTCAAGTGGATTTCATGTTAATGTTCATTCATGTTGCGGTTTGCAAGTCCCCCTTGTTAATGTTCATGCATGAGTCATAATGAAAACACACACACACACATATACACACATACTGCACTACTTGACCAACTATATGCATACAGAGATTTATATGTGAAGCAATTTCTCCCAGCAATGTGTTCCAAGTATCCAGTATTGCAATTCATTATCTTAGCAACCACTTGCTTCTTTCTAGGGCAGTTTGGTCCTGTTATGCTAAAATGTTTTGCTTAGAAAGCCTTTGTCAAGTTGGCAAAGTTGGTATGTCTGAAGGCCGGAGGCCATGGACTGTCTGCGATGTAACTGTCGTTCACCTCTACAATGGTCCAATCAATAGCTGTAGGTGGTTGTGATATTGAAAGTGCAACTTGTCACTCACTAACAAATATCTCTCACTGCCAGAGTAAGTTAATTATGCATTAATGCTTTTTGCCAAATGAAGTTAAAAGAAGGTTAATGAGAGTGAAACAAAAACAATAAAATCAGTTCAAAATGTTGCTGGTGCTGATGCTACTTTAATAATATTGTATAAATGCATTATTTTAAGGCAGGTGTTAATTACCACTAAGAGCTTGATTAAGAGTACTGTAAAATAGAACTACTGGAAAAGATGCAATGTGCCATTGTTAAGAAGAACAACGTTAGTATTTATTGATTTAAACCTTCTTATGTATTCCATTACATGTACATTGTTTGTAGCAAGATGCACCTCTGGCACCACATGCATACAGATGGTGTTGTGAGTGGGGGGAGGGTGTGTGTGTATGTGTGTATGTATGTGAGTGTGTGTGTGTGTGTGTGTGTGTGTGTGTGTGTATAGTATTACATGTCACACAAAGGCCAGAGGTAAACACTTCCAAAAGATGGATGTGAGAAAAGGTCATTTTTGGATGGCATATTGATTGCTTAAGTAAATGAGAAGTACATGGAAATTCATAAGTGTGTCTGACATTTAATTAAATGGCTGCTGCGTCGGAAAGGTTGCAGGTAAAGTTCCTGCAGGGTTACTCTCCCAGCCCTCCATCATCCACAGCACAAAGTCCTTGACCGAACAAACAGTTTATGCATAAATGCCGGGGAACCTGTTTATTGAAAAGAATCGCAGAGCAGCATTTTCAATCTATTGCCGTTGGTTACTGAAACACCCGAACAGAGTTTCCTTGATTTATTTTGTGCATTTATTTTCCTGCTGCTGACACTGACCCTTCCCTCCCGATGCCTTAAGATGCTCTCCTCCCTTGAGCGCCCTTTTGTTGCTCCACACAAAACCAGAAGGCGCCCAAGCATTGTTACCACACCTTCTTTTGTTGTATACTTCTACAGGGGGCGAAAACAAGAGGATTCACAGGTTACATGAAATCAATCTGACACTTAAAATACACACAAATTATGTTGTATTATACAGTAGTTAGTTCCAGTTGAGGGATTGGATTGGACAAGAGACTCTGCGTGGGTGTGGATAATTACACTTTAGAGGGACTGCTTGTATCATCAAGCTTGTTTATGGCTTGCTTTGTGAAGGGGAATACTTCTTCCCAATCCCAAACATTTATATTGGAAAACATAGCCTAATCATTTTATTGGTCTGTTTTCATATACTGAGGTAAATAGTACTTGTTCACAAAGCGTCTGTGCTGATGCTGGGTATAACTGCACTCCCTCCAGTGCAACATTGGTTAAAGGATGACGATTGCATGAGTGCTTTTAAATTGGCTCCAAGGGGAAAGCCCTTCTAAAGGTATGTGGCTTTAAACAAATGGAAAGCAGTGCTGTATCTTTACCTTTCCCTCCGGACAACAATAGAAAGTTAAACTGATTACATTGTAGTCCTGCAACTCAGATGCTAGAACAATTTATAGGCAACAACAAGGTCACAGAATTGAGTACAGAATTATATCTGTTATATGTCTAGAATGAAAGCACTGCATGTATATAAAATCTAAACGTCCAAATGGATTTACATTTGTACTTTCATCATTTGCGATAATTTTGCAGAGACGAGTACAGACAAGGATTTGTTCAGGTGATATAAGAGTGTACCTTCATTAGTGGTAAACTGCCATCTTTCCCTCTTCATAATTGCATTACAAGTATTTCAGAATGTTCACCATACAGCTTTCAGACTGGAAACTGAAAAGCCCTGTTTTGACAGCTGCATTTTCCTACAAAGTAATTAGTTTCAGTGCCTGTGATGGTCGGCTCTGATAATAGCTCAGAGACATCTGTGCATTTGTCAACCCTCATTCATGCGTTTAGTTGATAATTCACTTGTTTTCATTCCTCGTGTCATTCGAGGTGGCAGGCCAAGGCCAGAGCGGATTTCTCACTAAGGGATGGAAAATGCAATTTAGCCTTCGCTCACGCACTGGATGGATGCTAAACCGCTAGGTCCATCTAAAGCTGCAGAACTCCTTGTATCAGGATGCAAATCCGCTTCATATGATGGTGATTAAAGTGAGAAACAAGAAACGAGATTAATGTATCAATCCTAATCAGAAAACAGCCACCGCTAACAATGGATTTCTTGTAAAACATCCCTTCCATCCTTAAACTAGAATTAGAAACTCAGCAGGTGCTTGGACCTTTGGGAATATGACAACGAAGGGATCTCTGTCTCTCTCTCAGCATCCCCCCCCCCTCTCCCTCTGTCTTTCCCTCTCAACGTCTGTCATCTCTCTCATTACGTCTCTGCCCTCATGGAGAGTATGAAGGGGGGGGGGGGGGATGTGGGATGAGAACAGTGAGGGGGTCTTACGATTCTAATCATCCATCCAATGTTAATCAGCAAGGATTTGCCAGGGCCCTGCGTCAGCCAATCTGCTTACATGCGGCAGAGAGAACAGAGCGCGTCCGACACACTAAGGTACCTCTGTGCTCTTCTGTAATCAGAAGCTTCACCCACACACACACACACACACTTACACACTCGTATCAAAAGTGCCGTGCCTATCTGCCCGCATTCCCACAGGGAGGAACGGAGGGAGAGAGGGTGTGAACGAAAGAGGAGAGAGTGTCTGAGGACAGAGGCAGGGAGTCAGATACTACTGAAAACAAAGAGACAGGAATGAAGAGAGAGAGAGAGAGAGAGTGAGAGAAAGAGAAAGTGGAAAAGAGACAAGAGTGACAGTGTGTGAGAGATGGGCAGACTGAGAGAGAAACAGTGATTGAGAATGGGAGAGAAAAAAGAGAAGGAGAGAAAAGGGGTAGAAACACAAAGGGAAAGAAAAAAGAAGAGCGAAAAAGGGAGAGTGAGACACAGAAAAAAGAGGAGAGGAGGGAAGATGGAAATAAAAACACGTCAAAGAACAAGGATTTGAGATAGAGATAACTGTGAAGCGGGGCAACAAAGAGGAATACCGCGCTGGGGGAGGGGGGGGGGGGGGGGTGTATTGTGAGCAGGAAGGAAGGAAGGATAAGGAAACGAGAAAGTAGACAAGGGGAAAGGTGGGGAGGATGTTCAAAGAGGTGGAGGCAAAGAGCTACCTTGACAGCGCAAGCACATAACCCATCCCTCAGACCGTAAGCCAGGCTTCACCCTCTGCTCAATAAAACATAAGCCTCCAGCAATCAATAGTGGGCCCAACGCTCTGTAGTCCCAACACACATACAGAGCATTGTTGGACTGCTTTACATTTTCTCGACGAGTGAATACAAAGACAAAGAGAGGATGACAGACCAGACAGAAAAAAGAGGGAAGAAATCTCAGCTAATGCGTCTTAATATGCTGAACCTCTCTGCTCTCTCCATGTCTCTGTGCTACACAGTCTGGGTCTCCCAATTATCCTGCGCACCTGTTCACAATCTCTCTTCTCTCTCTTTTTTTTTTAAAGTGAGGTAACGGTGGTGGGTCGGTGGGAATTGCTGTTGTTCACACAGTGAAGGGGTCCCATTATGATTAATTGAGCACCCAGCAGCCCATGCTTGTGGTTTTTTTCCAACAAGAAAACTAACTCCTCACACTCCTCCTTTGCTTTCCTTAGTCAAGTTGATTATATTCTCCTGAGTGTAGGATAACCTTCGACTACTCATGGCCTTCCACCTAGCCTGGCACGCTTCTCTGGTAGAATACCACTGGCTGACGCACAGCTGTCAATAAGGAGCGATCAATGGCAGTCGTGGGGGCCTCGGACACTGAGCGATACGAAAGTGCCGAGGGGTGGGTAGCAGAGGGCAGCGTGGGCCGGTCTGAGCGCAGGGACAGCATTCGGCCATCATGACATGACCACCAGGAGCTCACGGAGAAAGGGAGAGGAAAGAGGAAGAACAATAGGGGTTGACATTCAAGCACAATTGAATCGATCTCACAAACAATCACGCAAACAGGTAGAGGACAGGTAGATATGGCGCTGGGAGCCGGTGAGGAACACGCTAGAGACTTTACAGAGAGGTTTCACAGCGCCAGCGCAGACAACAGATATAAAGTGGAAGATAAGTGTGAAGAAACAAAGGAGGGGCAAAACGTGTACTTGGAGAAAAGGAAAAACTAGGAAAAACACTAATTAGGGTGCATCGCTTTGTAGGAAACAAACTCACTTAACATAATAAGAATTGGGGCAGATATGATATGAATATATTTCAGAGTTGAAACAAGGTCAAACCATATCATATAGAGTGCTGATAAATTGTTGTACATACAATTCCTAGTTACATAAATCCCTAAATTAATCTCGTCTAATATTCCTCTAGGCCTTGAATGGCCTGTGCTTTCATAGATGCTTGACAGGAAGCCATTATAATGTCCTGCAACTGGACAGCGATAACCCTTCACTGCCGCTGCAGAAACCATGAACCCAAATTAGTCTATACTCTCCACAGGATACAAAAATAGACATTATGATAACTGCTGAAATTACAACTATAATTATGGCTTTGTAAATTACATGACATTCATTTTGTATCATGGGAGGTGTTCTGCAGAATGGTTCTGTGCAGGCCTTGACTACAGTAAAGACACTGCCTCAATGTTCAACAGAAAAACACCAACACTACTGCATGAAGGATGGGGTGTTACCCGGACAAAAATCCATCAGAGTCATAGATCAGATCAAATTGAGTCTATGTCTATGATTTTTCCTGAAACTCAGAGACAAATGGCTTGTCTGCAAAGTTAGGACTGCCCTTACATCTGTACTGAGAAGCACCAAGTCTTATTTCACACCGTCTGCAATTGGATTGGCTAGAAATGCCAAGGCAGCCTTTCGAGCCTTTTTGACGGACCAGGCGGCCTTTTATTGACAGAAAAGATGGATTGCCCTCTCAAGGGAGCGATGAGCAATAAAGTTATTTCTAATTGAAATTTCAAAGAGGAACACAAAACCCCCAGCGGGGCCCACACACACACACACACACACACACACTCCCTCCTCCCCCTCGCCTATTCCCTCTCCCCAGGTTTCCCCACACAGGAAGGGCTCCTCAGGCCCAATCGATGGATGTTTGGAATCATATCACATGCACAACCGCATGCGTTTGTGTGTGTGTGTGTGTGTGTTTGTGTGTGTGTGTGCGCGTGCATGATATCCCAGAGAAAAAAGCTTTCTTTACCCTTCTCCCTCCCTCCCTCCCTCTCATCAACTCTTCTCCTCTCTCTCCATCCTCACACTCTCACTTCTCCCCTCACACTCTCACTTCTCAATCTGTCTTTTCTTCTGTCATTCTCCCTCTCCTTCTCTGTCCATTCCCCTGTCTCTCCTCATCATATCTCCCTCTCTCCATCCTCTCATCCTTTCAGTCACTCACGCTCTATCTTCCTCCCCTCTTTTCACTCCCTCTATACCTCCCTCCTTCTCACTTTCTCTCTCCGTTCCTCTCTGTCAGTATGATCCTCTGCATACTAATAGTGGTGGGCTTGTTTGCCAGGCTTGACCGAGCTAAACTCTTTAATCCCTCTGTGAGAGCCCCCTCCATGGTCATTAGCGAGGCAGAGGAAGAGCTGAGCCCTCCTCAGGAGATCAAATGCTTCCTCCCTCTCTCTCTCTCTCTCTGTCTCTCTCTCTATCTCTCTTTTTACTTCTGCAGCCCACCCAGCCCTCCAACCTTGCCTACCACCAAAGCCCTGAGTAACTCGTAGGCTTGATTTGATGGCATAACTCAGCACTGCCACCGGGGAAAGTTCAAAGTGTCCGGGGCGACGTAAATATGCTCATATTTTCCCAAAAGTTTGCATTTCAATGCAACTGGGGTGGATTGCTGCTGGGCAAAAAAAAAAACAAGCGTCTAGCGTTTTCTGACAGTGATCAAAGGTGGGGCAGTGGGAGCACTCCGTCAATGATTGTGTTTGAATTTTAGCCCAGAGGCTGAGGGATTGCTGTGCTCTCTACCATTGCATGATAAACACCGTCACCTCAAATAACATGGGGGAATTTAATGCTGGCGATGTATCTTAGGGCATCGGACGACCATGCTGAGGTGAAAATACAGAAAGCAGACACAATTACAGGAAGCCACCTTGAGCTGATGTCCAAGGCCCTCAGCATACTAGTGCTTCTAGCAAATAAAAATATGTTTTTCAACGGTGTATGTCTGACCGCCACTATCAACACACACATGTGCGTTGCTCTGCTGGCAGCAGTGTGGACCAACTTTCTGCATGTCATTGTCAAAGAAAACTGACAATGTACAATAATCAATAAACTATGTATATTGAGAGATCATAGAATTTAAAAATTAAAATTAAAAAATGCATTATGACTGCGTTAACGGCTACAGCAAAATGCTCAAAAAGCAAACTTTGAAGTAGCTATCCCTACATTAATCAAATAACCGCCTGTGGTGTGCATGCTTATCCCCAGAAGAGTACTGATATGCTAAGCAAAGGTCCCTGTTTTAAAAAACATCTCCAGCAATATTAACTAAGCAGAAAGCGAGGCTAACAAACGAGACACAACGGTATTTCCTAAACTGATCTTTCCAGCCCCCCAGACTCATTAGAAAACAGTTTGGAGGATTGCACACAACTACGGCAGCTGAAGAACAATTAGCGTCAGACGTTAACCCCCCATCTCCACAGTCTCACAAGGATGAGCGTATTCAGTGTTGCAAGTACGGTAAACAAGGGCGGGCATCTCAGCAGTCATTGTTATGAACAGAACACCGTAAAAGAAGTGTTAGTCATCTCTGGTGGAACGGACGCGGATGTGTTGTGTGAATTGTGATAAACAGGATGAACTTGGGAGGAGAGGGGAGATGGTATGGAATGGATCAAGCTTTCCGCAAGAATGTGCTGTGTTTGTATTGTCTCCACTGACGCTTAATTGCTCTGGAAAAGCCTTGACATTTCTTGTTCTTTCACGGTTACTAGGGACATACCCAGGGCCACGCAGGGGACAAAATAAAGCACCACAAAAGGATATTCGACAGAGTAAAACAAAGAACCTAAATTAATGAATGTGCAGCGATCCTTATTCATTGTTTAGGACGGCAGGTCTTGACTGTGTCAAGGAATTTTGCAGAGTGGGATAAGTTTCAAATATTTACCTCTCTCTCCTTCTCTCTGTCTGTCACACACATCCACATGTATGGTACATTATCTTTTCAAAACAGACTGTAAATAAATTACAGCAAAAAAACAAACAAACAAGTCAAACGCTCTTAAACGTGGTCTGTAAAATATCAAAAAATGTTGAATGCACTTGCCGAGTCTGTGTTATTCAGATACTTCGTTTAGCTAAAATGCCCCTTTACAAGACTGATGGCAGGACGGCAAGAGACTTTTCTTTTGTTTAAACTGTTTTCTTTAATAGTTTATGGATTCCTATGGACCTTGGGGGATGTATTGATGTAGGAGCAGTAAGAAATAGTGCTGCCCCCTGCTAAGGCCAATGAGCCATTAGCGGACAACACAAGGAAATAAACTGAAATGGCCATTGTATGACGGCACAGCAGATAAATCTTCTTGGCTCGCAAACAATAGCTCACCAGTCTGGTCATTTGAAGGACAAATAGATTGGCCGTGTTGTTTGTAGACTTGTATTATGTATCATTGGGTTACAAATTCACAACTTAGCCTACAAGCAAAAGCAGTTGTGACCCCCTTTGAAATTTTCAAATTGCTCTGGGCCAACAACCAATTGATGGTCTTCACCAGACTATACTCTATCTGACTGTACTGAATGTTAGTCGAAGCTATCTGTGGTGCAAACATCACATTGAATGATTTCAACAAGAGGGCTGGATGGGATCGATTTACTAGTTAGCTGCGGCTGGTTGTAGTTGATATTTTCAGCCTTATCACACATCATGTCTGTACGTTTTTCTCACCAACATTTTTATACGAATATTTAGTTGTATGTGTTGGCTTCCTAAAAGAGCACAATTATTATCAAAGTATGACCACATAAACCACAAATCAACTTATCTTGGTGTTCCACAGTAAGAAGGAATTCATTCATGTACCTTTTATTCCCGACCTGCTTTTCACGAGGCATCTGATCTAAGAAGGTTTTAGTTCTAAGCAATTGATGATGCATTGAGGATTACTAGGCCTGTCATAATGTGTGAATTACACATGGCATTGGATTCTATATGTTATTGAGTGATAAATATGGTTTTATATCCACATGGACACAATACCCACACAAGCAAGGCAATGACAGGTATTAGCTCCAGGGCACATTAAACATTTCGAAAAGAGCCTTTACCATTTTGTACTGTTTGTATAAAAGTGCAGTCCGAATAAAAGTTAAGGGACTTGAGCACACAGCAAACAGAGTTTTGCACCAGTTGCTCATTAAACTTAAAGCTGAGTCTATATATTCACTCATAAGCTGTCAACACAAGCAGTCATTTCTCTTCTAATAAACCACAACACTGAGACTTTGATTTACACAGGCTGTATGAAGTAGGCTAAATCCTGCCCAAGGGTGAATGCACTCAGGATGTTTGCTTAGTCGAATTATGAACTGCCCGCTAGACTTTACATGAAACCCAACTCAAATTTACATAGTGGCAGCATTTGGCTAGGTGGCCAAGAGACACAGACACTAGACCATTTTACGTCCGCTGCAGCTATTATATGTAGTGAACTATCCTCACAGAACACACAGTGAGAAAGACCTATGTCCCTGCTACTACTTAGCAACGGTTTCACAGAGAAGGTTACTAGATTCAGGTAAATGAACACGTGAATATACAGGGGTCTTAAAGAACCCAAGCCTGCACCTTATAATAAGAGCTTTGTGCTTTCACGGTTGATTGTAAGTGGCTGTAAAAGGCTCAGTATATCAGTGGTTTTCGAGACACAATCAGCAAGTGTCATATACTGCAGTGGAAATCACCAAGGGTGGCAAAGTAGAGTGATGGCCTGTGCAAAACTAATAGGCCTCCGGCACGGTGTCAAGCCTGACCAATAAAGAGAGCTTCAACTGCCCCTTTAAAGGCCTGTTACTACAGTCCCAGAGTGCTCAATGTGCTGCATTTAGTAATTACACCTGGTAAGGCTCAGGTAATGATTATCTGGAATGAGAACCCCTGAAAGTAGAATATCTACTTTCTCATTATCTGCTACTGAAAGGACAACTTGCATGAATGGTAGCAAGGAGAAATGACCTCTCTGTAGAACTGTTCGGATAAAGACAGCTTACTCAGCTATGGGTTACGCAACACCTTCACTCGAAGCACACAGGCTGTATCGTGTTGGGAAATTGATGTTAGTGACAGGTTGCAGTTTCATCTTTTCTTGTCTACAGCAGCTTAATACTACAGGACTGGGTTCCATCCTGAGTGATTTCAAGAAAGCTTGTTTTGGGGTGACTAAGTATAGACATTTGGCCTGCCATTTTCAAAACACGAAATGAAGGTGTTATAAATAATGACATGATCAACACCTTGCTCTAAAAGTATTTTGCCAATTATTATTGTATCAAAATGGTTCACTTTCATGAATCTGTCTTTAATCTGTATTTATGCTTCAGAAAATGACCAAGGTAGGCCTACAGAAAATTGCAAACATATTTTTGAACTATTTTGAACATATTGTTATCAACTGCTCTAAGGACAGCACTAAATGTACTTGCACTGGATAACTTTATTGCTAGCAGACTTGCTAACACCAATCACAATAAACCTCATCTGATCGCAATAAACTTGCATATGCAGTGCACACAGAACCGTGCATTACCACGATTAATAAGGGGCGGCAGAATGTGATCATGCAGCTGGTTAGGGAGGCAGGGTGCGTGTCAAGCTTTCAATTCCGCTCTGGGCTGCAATGCTGGCACTGCGACCCAGATACCGTCCACCGGTGGCTGTCCTCGAGTGTGCTTGAATGTAAAAGTGAGAAGTGATGTTTGTGTAGAGTAAATGGGGTGATGACTATCACGGATGAATGCTATGCCCGAAGAAAGAGGCAGCGAAGGGACGTCAATCTTCTGGCAAGAAGTACATGTTGTGCTTTGGAACCAATCTGTCAGTCAGTACTTCTCATATTGGGATTTATTTTGTCGATATTTGGTTCAGCAGATATAAAAAAAAATACTCTCTGTCAAATTTACAAACATTTAAATAATCTTTAAAATATTGAACTATAGTTTAATAATATAAATAGTGTGTTTATAATCTGATAAGCCTTTTATGGTGGTATCAAACATCATAAGTGTAAGGCAGAATTCACTCTGAGAATGTCAATTTTGTGGATTTAATCATTAACAGTGTTTGGCCAGGGGGTCAAACGTCAACGGTCGCATCACAGCTTCTCAACCTGGACTATTTGTTCTCAAAACCCCAGAGCCTGCCATTACCCCAGAGCTTGGTCACAGTTGATCTAACTACCACATGCTACATTCCTTTAGGATTTGGCTGACTGTTTCAGCTTTACCCCCCACTTTCACAGAGAGAACCTCAAAAGGTTTTGTATTTCCATGTATGTGCAACTGTATATGAATGGAACATATTCATGTTTGGTTTTGAGTTGATCCTTGTGATGTGGGCAGTAGTCTGGTCATGGATTCATTGAATTCTGACGTACCTGCTATATTTGTGTAATTAGGTTAGCTCTCTGCCTGGGCATTCCCAAATGACCAGGGTTGGTGGGGGGAGAATATTATCTTATAGATGGTGGCCTAAGGGGTTGGCTGGTGGCAAATCATTTCAGGTTTGGTTATTCATCTCAGGTGATGTTCTTTTCTATCTCATGCATTCAGGTTTATTTGGTCATTTAAGTGAATTTGGTCTAATTTGTATCCAACCTATGTATTCACTTGCTATTATTTACAGTTGTAATTATTCACTTGGGTTGTATATTACATTCATTTTGACTTACACTTGGAACATTTAAGCTCACCATTTATTGTATTTATAAACAGTTTGTTCATTAACCATTCATATAACTCCTTGTGTGCCATGCCACAACATTAATTAAGATTTCCCAATTGACATATATACTGTTTGGTAATATTGTAGGTCATTAAATATTTAATGCAGTCAGATTAATTGTATTTTCCGCAATACTTATCACTCTAATGCTTTCTACTGTCCCATAAGGTTCACACACATATAAACCTTCCAGCCTGGTGTTTTCCATAATTTGGAACATTTTGGCTGTCCTTACATAAGCATCATGATAAAAATATCGGTTTTTAGACTTTCTACCACACTACATTCTATAGACACAGTGAAACACTATGTACACATGTGGTGGTTTCCTCTGCGCAAACACAGACACACAGACCCGACAGTCTCACGACAGTCAGTGTGAGCTAATTCCACCAGTCTGAAAAATTCATGGGCTCGCTACTGCTCGCTGTGTAATTCATGAACTCGAGCGAAGTGACGAGAGAGAAAGACACAGCTCTTAGCCTCAGATCTCAAGCCCAAACCCAACATTTGGATTGGAACGTCAGTCACTCTACGCCACGCCACTCCACTCCTCACCTCTTCGCCTGACTTGACTCGACTCAACACCTCCTGCAGTCCTACAAGCGCCCCGGTGAGAGGAGCTGTCACCAAAGGGGAGACGACACACAGAGAAAGTGGGAATCAGCCACCTAATCCACCCTGGGAAACATGGCCGACGCGATTCCCATGGAATCTTACAGAGGGTGACAGAACTTGACAGTAGATACTGCGGACTTGTAAGGTAGAGTTATATATATGGGTACGCCCGTGACTGGAATACTTGTTTCATAGGGGTTAGTTAAAGATGGGAGGATGGGAATGGGTTTTTTGCATATTCAGGACATAATGAGTTTCATGGTAATGAAGGGTGTCAAAATGAACTCTTATAGAATAGAAAGACACAAGACACAAGAGTGACTGCTAACACAATGCTTTGTTTTGCAATGGTCTGCAAATTAATTTACATGAATTTACATGAAATTTTCTCGGTGAATATCACGTTTATCTAAAATATCCACATCGTCATTACATGGCTTTTGGATTGACCAATAAAAAAGGACTCTACCCACTTTCAATGCCACTAACTCACAGCTTAAAGGCACCCAGTGCAACTTTATATAAACATTCAATGAAAAATAAACATTCAATTTCTAGTCTTTTTTACACGTAGTACGTTTCAATAACTCCATACCATTACATATCGACAGTCAAGGAGCAAAGATGAGACAACAACAATCGCCGGTGGGGAGAGGCCATTTTTCCATTGACTGGAATCCTGCTTTATTTATTGTAGGTTACAAAAAATAAAGAAAATGGCGGCGATTGTTGTTGTTATCGGTTTTCTATCAGTTCTCACCACACAACGACGTCTCATCTTTGCTCCTTGAATGTCGATATGTAATGGTATGGAGTTATTGAAACTTACTACGTGTAAAAAGGACTAGAAATTGAATGTTTATTTTTAAGCCTCGAAAGTTGCACTGGGTGCCTTTAACAGGCGGAGAGTTCTCTTCCCTCCCACAACTGGACCTTGTTTCGATATCAGTATACCTTTCAGGATGACACTTCCAAGGATGATGACAAAGGGAGGTGGGGGGAGAGAGGACGACAAAAAAAAAGAGCTCCTTGTGTGTTAAATGGGGAGCTTAAATTACGCTCTTATCAATAGGGCCCGTATTTCATTGTTCTGTCAAGTCAGTTTAATGACTTGGTTCATGGCCAGTCAGACAGTAAGGCTCCACTTAGCCCCTCGTCAGTAATGGACCTAAATGCGGCCATTTCTTTTTGCTGTCATCGCAGGCATGTCCTGTCATCTCTCATGGTTGCGGGTCAGTCACGGAGAGAGCGGAGATGAGGTGTGGGAGGGAGAGGTGATGATGGGTGGAAGTGAGGTTTGGGGGACCAGGTGGGGGAGAGAGAGTAGGCTACAGCTCAGTGGGCTGAGCTGAGATGGCCAATTTATTTTCTGGTGGCTGGAGTTCTCCAGAGGTAAGCAGAAGAGGGTGGTGGTGGGGGGAATGTGTGTGTGTATGTGTGTCTGTGTGTGGGGTGGGCGGTGTGGGGCTGGAGTTTTAAGAGATCTTTTTTGATACATTTTGCCAGCTCTGTTTATGATTTACACACAGGCTATAGTGCTCCCATGGTCAGTCAGAATCTTGGAGAAGCGCTACTTCCAAGTCTCGGCTTTTTATTCAGGCAAGCCAGAAAGTTTCCCTAACTGACAGTTGGAAAAGGTTATATAAAGAGCCTTATCTACAGAAGTGGTCCCATTGTTCCCTTCCTGTCTAATGACAAGGGCTGAGCCCTGACATTAGCTTCCCCACGCCAAATGGGACGTGACCTTCGTCTTCTAATTCCTAATCGCAGCAAGAGCTACCGTGGTCTTTCTACTCCTGAATTCCACCATTAAAGATGTCGCAAGATTAAAACTTGCTGCAAGCACAAGGTACGTCAGCAGAAAGAAAAGTGAAGTTAAATAATGGAAGCAGCACACATTTGCTCGTTCATCACGGTGACCTTCAACCAAGAGCCAAAACACTCCAGAAAAATGAAGAAAAATTAGGTTGTGACTGTACACACACACACACACACACACACACACACACATATTCAAGGTCCAGCACACTCCGGGTTGAATTGGCAGAGTAGCCAAGGATAGGAGAACAACTGGATAAGTAGCTGCTTAAAGGGATAAAAGCCTTAAGAAACTAATCATCCTCAACCAAGTCGACGAGAATTGAACAGCTCCTCGCTTTCTGTTTATCTTTCCACTTATGGCGGCCATCTTTAAAGGGCTCAAGTTAAATACAATCTTTCCAGGGCTTTACGAAGAGAGATTAACCTTTTGCCCTTCGCAGTTCACCAGGGTCTCCATTTGGGAAGCCTATCCTCAGGTAGGGATTTCATTAGAAAGACAAATAGGGCACTCTAGAAGAGGGATCTAAGGGCAGCATGGACGATTTTAAGTGTCTGAAAAAGGCATCTCAGGTGTTATCTTTTTCAAATGAAACATACCTAAGGAGAGCAACTATATCAAGGTCCCAAGAGCTTGGTAAGACTGATCTAGAGTAAACGCCTTTCATTACAGGTCATTGAAAGACAGTATCAAAGTACAAAGAACAACAAAAAAGTGCTTGTCTTTTCCTTTTAATAAATATATTATGCCTATGTATGCTCACTTAAGATGAAGCCTACATTGAGTGACCCTGGCTCTACATGTGCACACTTCCTCTCTACTCTCTCCAGCTCCGATGCTAACGAGTCCTCAGAGATATCAGAGTTCACACAAAGTAAAAAAGACAGAGGTTGATAAAAAAAAAGAATGCATCCTTACACGTTTCTCCCCCCACCCTAAAAACGAAAATAGAAAACAAAAATCCCAGCAAGCTGTACAATCATTGCATGAAACGGGGACAAATAAAACATCCTCATGGGAAACTTATTGACTGTCCCCTTTTTTCCGTTTCCTCTCATATATTATTTCCAGGGCATGTGTCCTATGCGAGTTGAAACAAAAATGAACAATAATCTTCCCGAAAATGAGCAGCAGGTAGGCTTATTCTTTACTCATAAACCCGAACAAGGGCACAGCTCTAATTAATAGTGCCTCCGGTAGGAGGTCCCAACAAATCAAGAGTCTGTCAATACCACACAGTCTGCTGTGTAATAACCTGATATAGCTATATTAGTAATTGGGTGAAGCAGCCAAGCGACAAGGGCAGCCCGGATGGACCCACTGACCGTGGCAAATTAAACAGGAAGGTTAAGATTGATCTCTGAGGCAGTCCAGCTCTAGTGGCAAGAGGCGAAAGGGTTATCATTACATACAGCGGTACAATACAACAGGAAAACATTAAACACAGAAAATGACCATGTCTTATCTGATGTGCTTGGAATTCAATTATTTGAGTTGTTAATGTAATTTTTTTTGTCTATAGATCACAGACGGATTTAGAAAAATGTAAAATGAGAAAACAACTAGGGTATGGTGTTATGATGGTGCTGTGGTGTTCCTTATTAATACCAAGATATTATCGTGAAAAACTAAAATAAATATAGATACTCTGGTTTGCTATATCTGTCCTCAGCCAGAAAGTACTTAGACTGCAGGCTTCAGGGATCAAAGTAGAGAAGTCTGTTTTTGGAAGGAAAGAAGAGGAAGAAGAAAAAAATGGCAAAGCTACCATCTTCGGGGAGCATATCCCTCTGCTTAAAATAACACTTCAATTTGTAGGCCATGTTGCCATTTAGATGATTTGATTTGAATACATTTATCTGCAAACTGTGTCGCCTCCCTCCCAACTGAAAAGGTACAGTTTGCACGAGAGGCAAGCATCTTCCCATTCTGCCCAATGCACTCTCATAATTACAACGCCTCTTCATCAACCGCCATGTGCTCGTTCAGTGCACTGGGCATGCCCAGCCCGACAGTCCATGTTAATTGTGAGTGGTAAAACAAGATGGCACCGTAGCCCCATATTAAGGCGGCATGTGCTATGCAAAGACTGGAGATGAGTTGGTCGTGGAGACGCCCACACACCTGCCGGAGCTCTGCTAATCAGCCACTATGAGCTGTGAAAAGCGGCTGAGAGGTCTAATGGGATTTGACAGCAGAGCAAGGCCAACTCCTCCGCACCGCGCCACAGCCTGGCCCCAGCCTCACCCTCAGCCCCAGTCAGGCTCAGCCTCAGCCAGTCCCGGCCCCTCCTGGGTACCCAGCATGAGACGGGGGGGGAGTGAGTGAATAAACTGCCACAGCTGGCGCCCTGGGAGAGACATGGCATAGGAGCCGAAGGAGAGAAAGTGGGTGAGCGCCTCCTTTATGTGCCCTCTGCCACATGCTCGCACTGGATGTCTTCTCAGTTTGTGGCGCTCGCTCACACACGAAAGTGCAGACGCAGGAACACACTGATGCAAATGGTCACTAAGTTCACCTGTGTTTAATATAACATTTTTAACAAACATCCCTTTGTACATCACCAACAACTCGTCACTTCTATCCACCAGTGCACAACATGAAAATGGTGGGAAGTTCAGTAACACTTACCCTCACTTAATTGCAGGTCACCGAGCAACGTGAGTAGTGCGGATGTTAATGGTTTGCTCATGCTAACTAAAGTGATCCTTGATGTAAATCATAATGCATATTAACATAGGCAAACCATGAATATTGGCCTTTCAGATCCCTTATGGTTTATTGATGCCAAAGTTAATGGTTTCTACTTGTCAGGTGATGCAGTCAGTAATGGTATTCATAAAAGCACCTTAATGCAAAGTGTTCCCGCTATGATAAAGCAAAAGGAACCGCCAGGTAGACAAATGAGGAGAGCTCCACGGAAAAGCTGTGTCCTGTTCCAGGAATCTCTAATGCTAAAAGGGAAAGGGCGGTGGGGTCAGAGCGGCCTGGGCAGATAGATAGATTAACCTTGTTTACCTCCATAGCCTGCACGCTCCAATGCTGAGCTCTCTCTCTCTCTCTCTCTCTCCCTCTCTCTCTCTCTGCAGGTTTTATGAAAATGTTCTTCTGCGGCAGATGCTCGCAACTTGGCAGGAAAGATCAGTTCATTAATTATTTTATTTAAACTGCTGTATGTATGGGGCCTTTAATTAAGAAGGAGGGCCTAATAACGAGGAAGGCTGTTTCTGTATTGATTTATCGTCTTTTTATCACCCAGACCACTAAGCTGCAAGGGCCTGAAAATATAACCCATTATCAAGCCCAGTCTGTGGTGTTTATAGGCCTAAGGAACTGCACTCAGGTATAGGATTAAATTATGACAGCCACGTAGTCGAAGAATATAAACACCCGCACACACACCCACGAGAATATTTAAGATGTTCTCATTTGGGTGGATAAAAATGATAGCAGCATGGTGTGATTGTCCCCTAAGCATTAAGGCAAAAAAAAAATAACCAAAGACAAGACACCCATTATGCATGAGGAAAGGGAGTGCTAAAATGACCACTGGTGTGCAATCTACGGTTCCAAAGAAAAGAGAGAAATAATTCCGAGGCTCTTCGTTCTCTATACAGAAGCAAGCTCATCTGGCAGCAATTAAGCTTTGGAAAATAACACCTCCGTCCTTCTGGGATGCTAAGGCTATTAAATAAATATGGTCACTTAAGTGTAAAAAGCTCGAAGTTGGCTCCTGTGAAGTGACACGGTAATAATGGTCACGTCAGAACACACTTTATGTGTTTTCATTCTAAGCCTCAATGGCAAATGAGAGGCTTTTTAATCTGCGTAAAAAGAAACATGTAATACACATTTAAGAAATGAAAACCAACTTCTGATTTATTTTACTGCTGCTACTCTATTTTAATGTATATGTGAAGCCATTTTATATAATTTGCAAGTGGTTGTAATCATTTTGAACTGAAGACTGCTTATTATTGGTGAGCTTTTATCGATGTTGAGAAATGTCACCTTTGCTTTAGGCTGTTTCCTATGGATGCATGCTATGGATGTCTAGTTGCAATGCCAGCTTACTAGCTAGCTAGGGAAACTTAAACAAAATCATAAATGGTTGCCATTTGCATGAAATATAAGCTAGTTATCTAGCTAATGTTACAGTCTCTAAATTAAACTTATTATAATAGGTAACGGTTGTGCTAGCAATAGTTAAGATGGTTCCTGAGATAGCTAGGATAGTTCATAGCTAGGTTCACTGGCATGCGACCTTGCATGTTTAACACCTCTTAGAGAGGTTTGCACTCTGTATTATCCTGTTAAATACTGGCGGCTAAGAAGGCTGAATGTGAATGAAAATTTGTTATCCATCTCAGGTTGTTTTTACCTGATACATTAATGGGATTCATATGTGAACAGGGAAGCGGGAGAGAGGGAGAGAGCGGGAGAGAGAGAGGGAGAGGGAGAGCGAGCAGGAGCGAGACATGGCAGAGTTATGCCTTAAGTTGAGTAAGGGATTGATGCAGTGTTCTCTGATGTGAGTAGTTAACAGTTGTGTCTCAATTTGCACTGAGGGGACCGATTCTTTACGCTTATGGGTTGCTCCGTTTTAGACTTAGCACTTATAGCCACGCAACTTCCCTGAAATGATGAATGTGTCTATCTCATCTGAAATAAAGTGTGAGACACTGTGAAAAAAAGACACACACACACAAACTATTGCCTCGGCTAAGAATGATCATATCACTCTTCTTATAACAGACACACATCTTCTTGATGGATGCTGCCGGAGTCTCGAGCAAGTGATGTTAAAAAAAAATGCATCTCAGTCTCTCAGCATTTCATTGACACTCTCTCTCCGTCTGATTCACTGACTCACTCACATACAAACACACGCACACACACACACACGCACACACGCACACACACACACATGGTGTAGATAAACATACCATGGTTCTAAAAAAGCTGTAGCCTAAATAACAGTGTAAACACAAACCTTCATCTTCTCCATCACTGCCATGGTTAACCTGTCTGGCGTTCTGTGCTGATGTCTTGAACACAGATGGTCTGAGGGGAAAAGTATCTAGAGTACTCGGGTGCTGTATAATCAACGTGGTCCAACTTTATTTATCAATAAGGATCCTTTAAGAAAAATATTACTCCCTGCTTATTGATACTTGTGGTTGTGACCCATGCACTGAAGGGAAGGCTAATGTGGCTATTGCTACAAAACAGCTAGGATTTCTTTGTGTTCTATAATTGGAAATCAATTATTCTGTGAACGTTAAATCCATGTTCATTTTAGTCTGATTTGCAACAAACGTTGAATAATTTCAAGTACTTTCAATACTCTTTTAGTGTGGTACAACAGCACGCAGCCTCCAGGAGGAACACAAAGGGCGCTTTACATGCATCCACGGGAGCAGTGTTTCGTGATGCTGTTTCAGGAAGAAGCGCATTCAAAGCCCTCCTTTACCGTAGATGCCGCCTCCACCGTGTTCATTGTGTTTCATTTTACAAAAGGCCCCAAACGTGGCGCAATCACAGCTCAGTCAAAAGGGAAACATGCAAAACAGTGACGCCGTTGAAAGGCGTTCTTCTGGAAATGCTAATTAGACTGAAAACTCGGAAGATGACACTCGAAGAAGGCACCGCAGAAAGGTTCTTTTGTACAGGGCACCGAACAAAACAGAGATTTGTGCTATGTTCAGGCAGAATGTATTCATGTTTATTTCAATCATTCTTTTTTTCCCATTTGCTTCCTCCAGGTTTATCATTATTGGCGTATAGTAGATCCTGGACTAAAAAAATCCAATGCGATCTTTAAGCATGAAAGCGTTCGGCTTTGGATTTGCTTTGTAGTGTGTTTGTAAGTATGACTGTCACCCTAAAAGCCTATGCTGCATACGAATACCAAGGGGACAATGAAAAGCAGTGACGGTGACAGGGTCTCGGGAAAACGCGCGGCGGCACCCTGCACAGCGGATTCCCCCCCACAGTGACCCCTGAGACACCAAGGAGTCAAGCTGATTACCGACAGCAGACGTGTCTATCTGGGGACAACAAACAAGATACAGTGTCAACAGGAACTGTCACCTGGGCAAAGCTCTGCTACTTGGAATTTCTCTCTCCCTCCCTCTCTCTCTCTCTCACTGTGTGTGTGTGTGTGTGTGTGTGTGTGTTGTGTGACGGGGAAACAGGTCGTAAGCTCAATGCCTAGGGTGTTTACACAACCTACCTGCACTGAAAGCTGCTTTAAATGTAAGCGTCTTGTATGCAAATAAATATAAACATGCTCTGCATTTGCACTGCACCAAACAGCCAATGGAAATAATAAGGTAGCAGAGAGCACCCTCTTCAAACCACCCAGTGGCAACCGTAAGGTGGCAACCCCAGGGTGACAATTCTCTTGATGATTCTTTGTTACGAGTCACTGCACTTCTCGTCCACTAGGCCAGCACCCTCCATCTCCCCCATATGCCAAACAAACTAACTCACGGTACAGAGAGAACGCTAAGACAGAAGCTTTCAAAAAATCTAACCCTGAAATGGTTGTACTGCTGCACTAACCAATGCATATCACTGGTGGTCTGTCCCACAGGGTGGAACAGGGTGTATTTGTGTCTTTAGCGACGCAGAGTTCATCTCATTCAAAGTCTATCAGTTAATAGACACCAGAGATGGCGGGTGAGGTCAGCACACAGTGTCGCCACTGACACCACAGTGGGCTGTGTGGTCAATATATAATCACAGAGATAAGGTCAATTTAGCAACAATGTGGCAGGACACACGGCGCTCAATATCCAATTAGCCATGAAATAGATGCCACACATGGCCGATACCATCTCAGCAACCAAACGGTGTCACAGCCTGACCCATTTTGGTGCACATGACCTGCCCATGGTTCAGATGGGGGTTGGGTGGGTGGTGGTGGGCGATGATTTACAGTCTGCATAGCAGTCGGCCCATTGGCAATGTTCCAAATGAGAGGGCTTTAATTGTGGCCGGTTAATTAGCCGGTGATGGAACGGTGTAGCTCCTGTATAGCAGTTATTTTTCGGTTAGTTTGCCAACAATGAAACAATGGCAGGTCTGATGAGGCAATTGATCGTAATTGCTGAGAATACTGAAAATCAAATCCCAGCATACTATGCCATTGTTACTGCCAAAGAAACATTAATAGAACCTTTAGGGGACAAAAGTGTGGAGTCATCAAGATTTTCCTTTCTTTTCTGAACCAAACAAAATCCGGCTTTGGAGTGCACAAGCATTTCAGCTATCATACCAGACACAAAACACAAAAGGATGAAGGGAAAATTAAATATACATGACCTGATTAAAGTGAACCTCGGCAGAAGCTTAAGAAGATAGCAGAATAAATGAGGGGTAGATAAATAAATGAACAACACTTCTAATCCGCCACACCGAAGCCTATCGCTCGCTCATTTGTGTGACACCCACAGACCTGAAGATGGTCAATGTGTCGCCGCTGCAGTTTTCCCATGGCAAATCGTTCCGGATTGTTCCGCTGGTCTTTATTGCCATGCAAAGAACATCGCAAACCCCTGCTCACATCAGCTCATTTTCCATACTGAAGTATGTTGGCTCAGCAAATGAACGTAAGATGTATAATGTATATAATCCAAAATCCATGTGCCACTTCGGTGAGCACTGATTGGCTGGTCACAGGCAGTAGATGAACAGATACAGGCCCAATTACCTAGCTGAAAATGGCACTGACCTAACGCATTAAGCCAGACATGACCTTAGCTTGCATTGCAATTATGCTCCAGAACTAATATTAAGTTTAAACAGGTGAGCTTGATTTACAACCTGCAAAATTATCGTTTCCTGCAGTACGAGTGATGCAAGTTTTCTTGCACGGTTTCCTCTTTTAAGCTTTGGAGGAGCACTGGAATGGAATGATGAGGGATTGTTGGCAGTAATCGTGCTGACATATCACCTTTATTCCAGCGATACCAAACCTACTAATCATTTATGGTCCTGGGGAGTCTAAATGTAAATTGGGAGACTATTGCTTTTGGGGAAGGCCAAGATGTGAGTTGCACTAACCATCAGTATGTTTTGGAAAGAGACAGACAAAGACAGAGAGAGTGAGATAAAGTGAGAGAGAGGGAGAGAGAGAGAGAGAGAGAGAGAGAATGAGGGAGGAAAGAAGGGAGCTGTAGAAAGGAGATGGAGAAAGAATGGAAAGAGAAAGCTACCCTGGAGACAGAGTGGGTGCCTTCTTTTCATCCGGCGAGCACTGGTGGAGGTTTGACAGGATGCCAGCTTCCACTCCTCTGCTCCCATCATCAGCTGACACAGCCTCGCCTCCTTCTCCTCATCATCCAGCTGCCTGCTGGATACTAACGTGCTCACATGGGCCTCGGCCTGCAGTAATAAGAAATCACTGCAGCACTCCTGCCTTCTCACAGCATGCGTCTGTGGTCTATGGGCAATCATCATACAGTATATACTGTCTGTGTGCATGCATCATACAGTATACTGTCTGTGTGCATAAATGCACACTACAAAGGTTACTGTGTATGCATGGGTAATGTGTATCTTTTTTGTATCCATCACTCCATCCATATGTATTTTTATGCAGAGGTGGGAGAACTGTGTTACTGTAGTGTCTTGAGAATTGTTTCGGATTCAGCCAGAAACCTTTCACTGGTTGTGATTCTGGGGCTCACAGCTCTATCATCCATATGTTCTATCTCTCCGTTTATTTCTCTCCAATAAGGCATCGTTTCGCTCACCCACTCGGTGCTTTTAACCATTCATCTGTCCTGGACCAGTCTATCCGTCTTTTATCAATCACTCTCTCAGTTTTCTGTTCACGCTCTTGTCTGTCACCACACCTCTGCCTCAGTCTGTCTTTAGCGACTGGCTGTCCAGTCCATTCCCTTCAGCAGTCTAAAGTGCAGAGATAGGTGAGAGGGAGTGGGGTGCCGAGTCGTGCAGTGTGTGATTGGGAAACTGGATGTTAAAGCTGAGAATCTAGGCCAGACCTAATGAGTATTTTCTCTCTTTTTTTTCCAGGGTAGCCGTGCTGACTTCACTGTGATCTATTTCCACATCGCCATCAGTGCCTGCAGCAGACCAGGGTCCTTTGTAGCCTAGATTTATGTGAACACCCTATGGATTATTGCCTGGCAATCACCCTGATGCTCAGACCTGCTGTAAAATTGAAGCCCCTTGCCTCATCCTGAAGAGCTGTGCGGCACTGAGCAGAAAGCAATTCTTCTGATGCCCCTTCAGTAATGCTACAGTGCATAGCCTGTGCATGCAGCAGGAACAGTGGCACCACCGTATGCTGTGAGATAACTGCTTGCACAAACTTGTGCAATGTAGCTAAAAGAGAGGAACACACAGTGGATCCCACCCACACTCACACACAAACACAGACATGCAACACACGCACACACACGCAACACACACACACAAACACAGACACAAACACAGACACGCAACACGCACACACACAAACACAGACACAGACACGCAACACACACACAAACAAAGACATGCAACACACACACACACATACACATGCGCACAGACAAGATAAAAACACACACATATTCTCTCTCCCAAACAGAGACGAGCAGCATAAACAATGCTGCGGTTGGGGGGGGGTTAGGGGGTGGGGAGTGCAGATACTGATTACCAGGCAACTCAATTCAGTATGGTCCACATGTAGGTCACCATACTCAGTGGCTGGCACTGCAGCATCACTGGGTCATGCTGTGTTTCTGCTCCAACTGCAGCAACATTTTAGAGTTTTTAACAACAACAACCCAAAAAAAAGATAAAAATGAATTAATAATAACATGAAGTGTTCATAAAATAGCTGATGAGAGCCCTTATAATAATCTGCCCCCCTCCGCTGGCATAAACAAGCGTGGGTGCATTCACATAGGTGAGTCAGTCTTCCACAGCCATATGGTATAAAGTTACAGTTACAGTGGCACCCAAGCTGACTGTTCTGGTTTGGAGCTGAGCTGCTCAAATTCCTACTGACAGCTGCATCAGAGGAAAAAGAGCCTAGCCTCATTAGACTGCCACGATTAAGAAAATGAATGTAATCATTTCAGAACAAAAACAATTCATCACAAAAGATTCATCTAGTCTACATAGCACCACTGCTGCATTATGCATGCTATGCTACAGCGAGAGGCTAAGTGTCTGCAGAAATGTACGCATAGAGATGGAGAGAGATGTGTCTGCATGTGTGTTTGGGTGTGTGTGGTGTGCGTACGTGTGTATATGAGTGTGTATTTTATATCTTATTTAGTTTTCTACCGCATCGTTTGTTCCTGTTTGTAATCCACCCACAGACTAATATCCCTCTGAATCCATTTAGCAAATCAAAGCTGAGGTCAATTCTTTGCCAAGCTTAACTTGAGCACTTCTCTGAATATGACTTACATTTTTATTTTGATTGATCTGATTTAATCTTGCTGAACGCCAATTGCTTGGGTCTTGCTTTTCCCTACTTGTTACGCCTGATACCCTTTGGACCGGACTTTAGAATGATGGAGATCCATTTATGATACCTCATTTTCCACAGTTTGGGGTTGCAGCAGCGGTTACTCCAAAACCTCTCACGAAGAGTCTAATACTGATGGATGGCTTTGAAGGGAAATTATTTGTAATCAGGCCGCCCTTAAAAAAACAGCTGATATTTCAACCAGCACACAGTTCAAAAGGGAACAGTGAGACTGACAGGGACTAGGCCACGAACAGCGGGGAAGCATATACTCTAAGCAAAGGAGGTTTCCTGATCTCATTTGCATCACAGTGCACCATCATATCAGGCGTTGGATCCTAGCTTACTCATGCAAATCTGTACAACCACGAAATTCGCAATCAGAGTCTATTTATTTCCCTGTGTCTTAAAGTCTTTCAGGGACTCTGTTTGCTTGATCGCAACCACTGGCACGGCTCAGTCTGAGGCGCAGAGAAACTGATGGAGGGTATTGGCAGTGCTAGTTTGGAATTTTATTGGTGGGGGAGATGGAAGAAGCAGGACATTTGGTGATGCCAGTGTAATGTTATTTGCTATTCCCAGTTAGTCAAAAGCAAACAATGAGGCTACAAACATGTCAAACATGTCATTTGTCAAACAAGAAGGAAAACAAATGGAACATTATTTAACTAATCTTCCCTTCATCTCCTGTCCCACACAGGAATTCAAAAAATCTGTCAATCAACGATTTGAAATTCTCTGCAAACTTCCCTAACTATTATCTTGACCATTGCCAATAAGCAATTTGGCAAATTATAATAGATGACTGGAAAACCATAATTACACTTCAGTGGCTTCAAAGTCACCATAATTACAACAATCTACTTCTCAAAGACTTAAATCGACTGCAACCATTTTCTTTTCCCTCCTGATTCTTAAGTAAGTCTTTGTTTGAATTCTTTACTGGCATTCTCTAGACAAAGCTTTTGTTTAATTTTTATTTTTTTGCCAAACTATGGTTGCATTGTTCATTTATTTCACAATCAAATACATCCTTTTATCTGGGCCTTTACATAACTACGTCTTGGTTCTCATCTTTAATACAATGTACCACTATACTCCATCGAGTCTCACTCTATCCAGATGTTGTTGAAGTCCTACCAGTTGTGTGTGTGTGTTTGTCTGGTTGTTTGTGTGTTCGTCTGTGTTTTTTTGTCAGGAAAACCTTTGTCTATGTTATTATAAGCTGAAGTTTCCCGTTCTGCACAGTACCAGTCTAACTTGGACACAAATGCCTTTGTTTTTACTCGTGCACAGTCACCACTGAATATGCCAGGGAAATTAGTATGTCTTTTTTAAGATTTAAAGAGGTTCTCTTCAATTGCAGGAGTATAAATAATAACACGGAAACTCAAAACACAGAGAGATTTAAAGGCCCAAAAAAGGTAAGCAAGCCATTAACATGAAACACATTTATCAGGATAGGGGCTGTCCCAACATCCAGAGGACATAAACCTTGATGTTTTTTTTTTTGTTTTTTTTTTTACAGGTATTAGGTTGCTCTATTTCCAAAAAAAGTAAATAAATAAAAAAGTAAAGTAAATTATTTGGTAACTGAGGGACTAGTATCTATATGTATATAAACTGAACCTTGCCAACATTAGGTCAGCTAGAGCTAATTAAATGTGTTGCCCTCAGACACACTTGCCTGACAAGACCCTGCACTGTTTTTCTGTAGTATAAAATACAAGAATGAATGCTTCATGAACTTCTGTAAAATCCAGTCCAGCCTTGATCTCCAGCCTTGATCTCAATCTATAAATACAGAACAAAATTCACATTTATAGCTGCAAGCTATGTCTCTGCCAAGCAGTTAGAGTTTCCCTGGGAGCTAAGCCGGCCAGAGCAGGTGTCATGACCCCATTACTCCGCCTCAGTTCCCAGTTCCATGCAGTTGTCTTGGCTATGTGATTTTCCAAGGCCATTTCTCCTTATGCAACCAGATTTCGCTACACCATCACTGTGCTCGCTGCCATTTGAACCCTGGTCAAACGAAGCCAAAACATGTCCAGCGTGTATCCTGAGAGAAGCTCTTCCTCCACCTCACTTCCTTTAACAGCCCTAGCCAACACTGTGTCCCTGGTGGTCAACCCCAATCATGGATATCTGGGAATCCAGCTTCCAGTAAGCTAATGTGTTTTTTTTTAAAGATAGACTGGGCACACTCCGCTTGAATCCTCCAAACATGTTACAATCGACCCTTAGAATCACTGCCCTGCACATCCCACTGGAAATCAATTGTATTCTTTTCCCCTTCTGCAGCTGAGAGAACTGTGCAAATAAGTGGCTATTATCATTATCTACTGTGCTTGGGATTCTAAATGTGCAATTATTGCTCACAAGGTAGAACATTTCCATGCATCTTAAAGCAGCTCTGTTTAAAACAAACAAAACTAACAAACTAAACAAAAACAAGAAATCAGTTAGGCAGCAATGTTGGTTTCAGGTTCTGCTTTTATTATCATGTATACTGCACTCCCATATCCCAGAACCTGAGTACATTCCTGTGCAATACTAAATATAAGGCTTACATATGAAATCACAAATACTATAGGGGACTAACTGAATACATTGATGCATTACTGTACACAGCAGGAACCACCACAATCATATTAATCAGAAGCATCTTTGCTGTAAGATCATAATCTCCTTCATGCCTACCACTACTACTACTACTACTACTACTACTACTACTACTACTACTTCTTCTACTACTAGAACTACTAATGTTTTTTAAACTCATAACGATTGTACCCCAGTATTGGGAACCACACTGGAAAATGCTTGATTCTGATCAGAATATGCTTGAGTTGTCCCTCAGAGGCTGCCCTTGACCAAACGAAGAGTATTTCTGTTGAGAGTTTTGAGGTTGAAGTGGTTTAATTAGGCAGCGTCCATGCTGCTTGCCTGCCAGCAGGGAAGGTGAAATGGATGTCTTGCCTTAGACGTTGCTGTAAGTGATTGATTCTGATTACTTCATCCGTCTTGCCCACCCCCCTCAAGGCTCAGCACTTCACATATCCCCCCAATTTCTGTGTTATATCTGAAGCCAGAACAACGTGAGGTGTAAACATGAACACCCTATTCATGGACGCCCTCCCCTGGAGTGGTGGGTGTGCTAGCTTCACAATAACCATCAATTAGAGAGCCGCAGGGGCCTTCCCAGGGAAGGCTGCACAAAGGCACTGAAGGATGCTGGGATACAGAAACACAAACACCACACATCTGAGGAACGCAGGGCTGGAGTGATGGAGGGATGGAAGGAGGGCGGGAGGGAGGGAAGGAGGGAGAAGAGACATATTTAGTAGACTAGCAAATCTCTTGTTTTTCCATGCAATGTGGCCACAGTTGCTTTTGAGTAACATCTGAGGTTCCACAAAGGCTTCTTTAAGTCTCTGTTAGACTCTGTTGGCACATGCCTCTCAACGTTTAATAGTTTAATCGCTTTTTTTACTTCTAAGACTTGTAATAATGTATATTTAAATGTAAAATCATCAATGGCTTGTCAGCTTGGCAGGCATATCGTAAAGTGTGAAGGGACTTTTATTTTGAAATGGGGATTGAGATGAAGACGTGGAGAAGCAGAAAAGACAGACTTTTTGGAGGGAGATAGCAACTAGATTAGCCAGTAGTTAGAACGTGGTATTCAGGCCATTGGGTTAATTGTTGTTCAGTGCTCAATAAACCTGCAAGATTGTGAATTCATCTAAGCTCCTTTGTCAGGTATACGTTGGATGTCCCCTGATATTTGAACATATGCACTAAAAAAAATAATAACAAAACCCAAGCAGGTGAGTTAATTGTGTTATTTTTCTTAATTGAACTGTTTTGAATGTTTGAGATTTATTGTGAAAATGTAAGCGTTCATTTTTTCAGCACTAATCTAATAGGTTGTCATATCCCCTGTTTGTCATATCCCTTATTCACTGTTGTTATTTAGAAGCAAGGCCACTGAGCCACAGGAATCTTTCAGTGATCAGTGGATAGGATATTTCTCATTGGTTCAATCTTGCCAAATCAATGCTGCCTGAGTAGCTAGTTTTCTCAATCATGGCTTTTCACCACCAAGGGAGACATTTACATGACTTGAACCGATGGAAGAAAAGAAGGGGAAAAAAAGATCTATTTTCTTACTAGAGCACATCCAACAAAATCACCCAGAGACGGTTCTTGTTGTCTGGCATCAGAGTTGAAGTACTCATGGCTCCTTACACCAGTCAGTCCATTAGTATGGCTCTTAGGGAAGGGAGGCTGAGGCGAAATGTATTTCTAGAGATTTCCTCTCTTTGATCCGAGGCTGTTCAGCTTTTGTTCTGTTTCAGCTATGATCTGTGTGTAAATGTCACACATCCCCGAAACCTTTCACATCAAGCATTTTGAGGCAGAAAGCTTAGCTGTGCGGTAAACAACAACAACAAAAAAAGACAGAAAAAGGTGGTAGAGGTATTCCAAAACCAGTTTGACAAAAGACTTACATGTGCGCTTATGTGTATTAATCATTCTCTTAGGCTGTGGGAGGCTAAATGTAAAAAAAACAGACAAAATGAAATCCCATTTTACAGTCATTCTCTTCTTCCTATGATTGATCACCCAGTTTTGACCAATCATAACCCTTCTCTAAAGCCAGACAACACTTGTTATTTTGTCTCAGCATGCAGCATGCACATGTCGGAGGGCACAGATTTAACCCCAGACTGAGGTTAAATGAAAGAACCTTAGATTAGTGATAATCTGAGTTCCGGATGACGACCATATAAGGAAGAGCCCTCCCTCCCACCCATACCCAGTCCTGACAGAACCCACTAATCCCCCTAAAATGGCTTGTCTAAAAAAAGAAGGGAAAAAATCAAGCCAAAGTGCTTCAAATCACATCATTCTAATCAATGATTTTAGGACAAATCACGGACTGTGTTCCTGCTTGAAAACTATCAGTCTTCCTGTGACAGTGGTTAACACTCACCGTATGTGCCTTCATGTTTGATAAATGACTGCTGTTCTAGTTAACTGTTTCTATATCAAGCAAGCATGTGAGCAAGACAGACAGAGAAAGAGGGACAGAGAGAGAGAAGAAAGAGGAAGACAGAAAAAATGAATGGCGCTTACAGTGATGAAGTTTCCATGCATGTTACCTTGTAAATATCACACTCATTCCAAGTGTGCAATTTTAATTGTTCACGTCTTCTTGCATAAAAACCATAATTACTGCATAATTGCTTGCAAAATCACACAATTACATAGGTTGCTGCAAATACTGTCGATTTCAAGAATTCATTTCAGGAAAAGGGATATCATTTTTGTCAACGGCTGAAAAATTTCAATTGTTTGGCCACAGCATTTAAAGCCATCCTCTCAACACATTGCTTTTGACAACATTTTAAGAAAAAATGATCATTTGTTAAATTACTTATTAATTTGTGAGCTGCGTCATCCAATCCTCTTTGGGGTACTCAGTCACAGCTGATAGGATAATCATTGGGCTTAATAATCCATTTAACCCTATTGGTGTGCGAGGTGAAATCCCATGATAGACGCAGCATAATGGCGGGTTCTCCTGGATGTTTATGAAAGCTCCCTAAAAGCCTCTCTCCTGTGGTTTGTCCCCATTTTCATGTAGTAACCCCACAGGATGGCAACACAGAGCCCCAATCATACAGCAGAAGAGCAAGCATGAGGGACTGTAATGCACCCAACGTTTGAGTTTTGCGTGATTTGGGTGTGATAGATGAGGTTCTACAAACTTGTTCCCTAGTCTTGTTTTTTTTCTGAGAATGGCTGCTGAGGAGCCTTATTAATGGTGATTTGCAGAATCTACAGTATCTGGTTGTGCAGTGGGGAAGTTCAAACAGTCCTGTCCCTGAAATGATCATTGCATCAATAAGTCTGAATTTGTTTTAATAAGAAATTGTATTTACTGTACAATGTAGTAGACTTCAAACTGTTAAGGGTTAAGGCATAGGCCTCCAATTGACCCTTCCGCAAACTCCGCCCCCCTTAGCAACGTTTGGTATATCAGTCAAGCATTCACGTTTCCCAGGTTCTCAGCATTGGTATGAATGGGGTGGCAACATGTTTTCAACCGTGTCAATTTCAGCTCTACCCAAAGAAATCATAAGCATTTTTTGGAAAAACAGCAAGATCTCAGATCGAAGCAGGCAAAAGGGTCTGCAATATGCTTATATAGGCTACAACCACGACATTACATGCCGTGTTTGTAGACAGACAAATGCTAAGGCTAACAGGTTCATTCCAGCTATGTTTATTTGTTCTATTATCTACACAGTCGCCGCTACGCAAACATGTAAGGTGGTAAAACTGAATCGTATTTTAAGCAAGGGTTTTCTCACGTTTTCGATGCAGTGGGCAGATTTTAGCGACATAGCTTCTTGGAACAAAGTAGGTGCTTCTGTTTACGTTGCTGACATTCAGCTGATGGGGGGGGGGGGGGGTTGTCTACATTGTTTGATCCACAGCAGGCATTTCTCTCTCTGGGTCTTGGGTTTCGGGAAGGGATAAAATGTTACCCCTCCCTCCAGCCTTTTTGGATATCGACTGTCAGAATGACACACTCCATAAGCACAACGTTTCATTTTCTCTTCTCGAGCAGACGTCTCTCTCATTGACTTCCATTCATCAAAATGGCTCGCTTGACTGAGGTCCCGAGCTTAGTAACCGTTGCTATGCTATGATTGATCAGTTACCGTTTTGGGGAGTGGTCGCGGAAGGGTCAATTGAATAATCGTCCTTGAAAAAAACTGACTTTTTATGTAAAGAGTCTTTTATATTTTTTTAACAATATCTTTTTTGATGAAAAAAGTTTAAAGGGAAAATATTCAAGAGTTCAAATATATGAACAAAAAACATGAAGGACATGGAATTGGTATTGTGAGGCCAGTGAAGATTGACAACTCTCGAGAGCATGTGCACAACCTCAGGCTTGAAATGCAGACGTGCTAGAATGCAGGTTTAGGCCCATGGGAACTAGCATCAAAAGCTGGCATACCTCTTGAGGTTTCAAGGAAATGACGTCTGCTATGACATATTTATTGTAAGGATGAACCCATTCAAATCCCACACACCATTCACTGTCCTGATACATCTATATGATGTAAGGTATGCTGTGCATGTATATTCAAGAACAACCTGTGCTTTATCAGTGGACTTCAAAGGACTATATGTAAGCCTGACTAACTGGCTATCGAGCTAAATGAGTTCAAACTCCCCTCCCCAAGCAGATTGCTGCGTCTGCACTAGAGCTGTGTTGAAAAAAAATCGATTTTCCGATTTGTAATCGATTTGCATATTAATGACCGATTATCGATTCGTACGTCCAAAGATCTATTGTTTTTTAAATTAAATAAAAAAAAAGTTTTAAAATAAAAATGCTTTTGGTAGCAACCGCTTTTGGGTGAATTCTTAATTATTTTCAAGCATAATAATAATGCACTGGTTAGTGTCCCAGTAGGATTCCACTGTTGCAGATATAGTCACCTCAATGATGTCCTCCATTTATTGTCCTGAATTATCTTTCTTGAAGGTAGATTGACCCTTAACCTTTTCATCAGTCTTCCAGCCATCAGTAACTACCAATACTTGTAAGATTTGCTGTTTAATATTGATATAATACTAGTTTTAATATGTTGCTTCTCTACACAGTCATGAAGTGAAGAAAACGGTTCAAATACATTTTTCATTTTTAATAACATTAACCCCCGGATCGAATCGAAATCGGATCGAATCGGATGGAATCTGAGAAAATCGGAAATTTGAATCGAAACCCAGCTCTAGTCTGCACACCTCTCATCCCTCGTAGCAGTTAACAAAAAAGGTGTCAGAAACTAAAGGCTACATGTAGTGCGAAAAATATGATTGAAAGATATCTAGGCTACCATAAGTGTCTCCATCAACATCAATTGATATTTATGTAACATTAACTTAGTCAAGGCAGACAGACACTGTAGGCCTTAATTAAAGCACTCAAGCTTTTGAGCTAGCTGATAGTCAAACAATTAATCTTAACCAATGATCTTGCTACTGAGCTACTTGTTGATACTAACTGCAGGATAGCCATGCTTACTTGGCAGTAAAATCAGTACATCTACCATGTTCTTTAGAGTAAGAGCAAATCAAAAGGCACTCTGGTGGAACACTGAAAAGCCAAAGCCTTGAGTACACTTTTAACATGGAAATTGGGACAAGCCACTTCTTGACCCAAATCCCCAATATGTTTCTCTCAGTTATCGAATAGTATATGTCAAATAAGGACAGGACAAAGCCAGTTGGAAAGCCGAGAGTTTATCAAGGCAATGCAATTTAAAACTGTAAACAGTACACTTACAGTGTTCTTTCTGAGACAAAATAGTACATATTCGGTATATAAAATAATAATGTTATGTTATTTAATCAACGGATTTTTCATCCTTTTTTATCCTAAAAATGCAGCTGTGATGAAAGCAATTTCTAAAGGATTAGGACAAAGAAATCAGTATCTCTCTTTGAACATATTTCTACGTTAAGCACAGTGCACAGTGGAGGATGCAGAGAGGCGTTTATTCTCCCATTTCCCAAATCTGACTCCTTGGTTTAGAGCACAGTGTGAGAATGAAAAAAAAGATCAAGGCCAGTGGAATAAAATGACAATATATCTTAGGGGAACTGCAACAAAGTTTCAAAGAATGCTTCAGATTGAAGCCTCTGTTCATTCTTCTTCACTGTATTTGAAATCGGGACGCTGAATGCATATAGTACTTTTCGGATAACAGGATTCACTCCAGCCATGAAAAACGACAACATGGACACACTTTTAAGAATCACTTTCACAGACATGGACGGCAGAGAGAAGGCAAAAGCTCCCTCAGTGAAGAGCGTTCTGACAAGCACAACCATTCACTTCATCAGCCTCTCTATGATGCAAACTGGGCCCACAGCCTCCCTCACACGTAGACACACCAAGCTCATTGTGAGGTACAGTAGCCTTTGTTCCGCTTCCCTCAGAAACCGATCCCCTGAGAGTGCAGTTCATTCTCTCCATCATTACAAGTCGAGTCAAGCAGTGACAGTCAGTGCAAGACTAGTAACATAGCCAGACTCTCCATTTAAACCCCCACTCTAACTGCAGTCCCTGATGGCTACTTGCCACACAGGGAGTTGAAGCTGCTCGTAGCCAGAGGGGTACAGCTGGCCAGGCCATGACTCCCAGCAGAGTGAAAGGGTGGGATTTTAATCATCTGAGTTTCTTCAACCAAACGACCGAACAACAACAACAACGCCATAATAGACATGTGCATAGTTATTGTTGTTATTATAATTTTTCCCCCTTCTCTCCCCACCAGCCCTGACAGCATCATGGCCAAAAAATGAAATTGATTTGAAAATCCTCTGCTTCTGCCGGGGCCAGTCTCGGAGGAGATTATGAGCCGGCCGCGCTGCTAATGCTGTGTGTCCCTTGCTCTCCCGCCGGCTTTGAATCAGGTCACTAGCCACTATTCCAGAATGAGATGGATGCCGTCACCAAGAATTTTAACTGGCTCTGAGTATCGGTAAAACGATGGCGGGGATTGATGGGGCATATGAAGGAGGAGGAGGAGGAAGAGGGGAACCAACATTCAGAGTTGACTAAGAGCCGTGCCCGTAACATGGGTCACTGAAAGACAGGAACACTCCAGAGACTCCACACTTAAGACGGCCCAACATCTACCATCTACCATGAGACTTAACCAAAGGGTTTTCCCCCAATACCCTCCCCTTCTCCTCTTCCACTTTCTTCCACTGCAGCTTCATACGAAAGTTCTCATCCGTTTTGCTTCTTTGCTTCTCCTCTTACTGATGATTACAGCATACTCCTATATTTATGTTTCGCCGCGGCTCCACTGGCAGTAGGCTACCAGGCCTGAATGTCAGGAGTGGCCCCTCCCAACGCGAGAGACCTGTCTGCAGCCGCCACTTTGGGAGAAGGTTAACCTTCTTGGCTGAACTTAAAGGCAATCAGCTCATGTGCGCTCATACATAACCACGCCAAAGCTGCCTTAGCCTTGCCACCAGGAATCTGGAGCTGTTCAAGGATGTATTCTTACAAACTTAGGAGACTTTTATGACAGAATAAATGCAAAGCTCTGCTAAAGGGGCTTATTGTATTTATTTATTTATTCAGTCTATGGGTTGGTTGGATGTTTTTGTTACATCAAAATCACTTTATATTTAAATATCTATGACTTCTGATATGCGTTTGGGATTGCTATTCTTTACCTAAGTGAGTTGCAAAATATGCAATTTGCCACTTAATCAACTGTTATATGAGTGACTTGAGACTTAAATGCTGTTTTATCAAGTGGCCTTTTAAAATACTCTGCAAAAGGGGTGTTTAGGTTCATGTAAAATTTGAATGTGTGAAAAGCAGAATTGCAGACTCTTCTTTATATTTAGACAGGTCAACTATGAATCAAAACTTTAAAAATGTGGACTCTTTCTTCATTTTTAGCATGTTTTAGGCATTGGGATACACACCCACGGCTGTCTGCTCTGGAAAAGCCTTTGACAGATCATTAATATTTCCAGGATACCATCAGAAACTCTGAGCTGAAAAGCTGAGTGTGTGGACTTCATTTCAAACCCGAGGGTACAAATCAAATATTCTCCCCTTTAGCGATGAAATTTACCATAAAATTGGATTCACAGGCACTTGAGAGTTCATATATCCTCAGGTTTTCTTTTAATCCCCTTGACAACTGAAATGGCAATGAATCCCAGCTACCTTTTAACATGCAAGCACGTCACCTCACTGATCACCTGGACTCACCGTTCAAGGTGTGTCACTTAAACAGAACTCATTCAAGCATGCCTGAGAAGCCCTTAGCCCTGATTACAATGAGACTCCTGCCCCGACGTCAAAGGAGTAGTGATGGGAAAAGGATAGGAGAATCCTTCCATAGTGCTGAGGAAATGGTCTGCAGTGTCTACATGAAAGTAAGGTGCGATTAACTGCAAAACCCCCTATGATTGTGCCTCCCACCCGGAAGAGTAAGCGTGGCTACGACCCCTTGAAATAACACTGATGTCTCCAGCTTAATGCCAGATGACGCGTGAGCCGCACCGAAGCAAAAGGCTGTCATCTGAGGAACAGATTCCCCATAAACCTGCTAATGTGCACTAAAAGGCTTTAATGATGAGCTGGCATTTGTGGACAGGTTTTATCCAAATAATTATTAAATTACGGCAGAAAGAGACGTCAGGTCTTTGGTGGGAATGCTTCGCCTAAGTGGCGTACTTGCTCTGTCATGGTTAGCTGTCTGTTCTTGGCTTGGCGTCAAAAGCAAAGCACCACTCAACCATATGCCCCCTGCGTGCCTGCGTGTGTGGTGTCATCATTTTCATCAGAATCTATTTATTTATTTATTTGTTTGTTTTAAATCCTGCAATCAGGGTTCTCTAAAAACCAGACACCATTATTCTCAAAGCCAGACAAATCCTGCTCCCCATTAACAACAAGATCGTCTCCAAATCCTTAGCAGAAGCCACCCCTACACATTTAGCGCCATGGAAAATGCCTCATACTTTATGACGTGATGCTAGCAGGTTGGTGGTATTAGAGATTTATGTGACGGGTAGCGTGACAATGACTAATGCGAGTGGAACAAAATCACTCCCCCTCCTTCCCTGACACCACTTTTTCCTTTAAGATAAAAACAAATATCTTACAAGGGCAATAGTATGTTGCCCAAAATATAAATATAAAGCTGATATGAGACCTGGTGATATAGACAGAGCAAACAGCCTGGCTGTGTCATTAAAACCTTATCAAATGAATGTCAAGTTTTTTACAGCGTTCTAACATCACAACTTGCCCCGTAGGCCTAAATATTGACATGGTGCAGGGAGGCAATTACAAAGTATACTGAGACAGCGATGGAAAATGGTCGGTGAGATGAAAAAAAAAATGAAGTTTGTGGCTGTGGCATTGTGCCTCGTCTGTCTGATGTGGTATTGAATGTGGACGAAGGACTGGAGGCTGGAATGGGTGACTGGTTAGGACTGCTAAGATAGGCCTAATGGAGCTCAAAATGTGGCAGCGTCAGCCGCCTAATGGTGTCTACCACATTCCTCCAATCAACTATGATAGGACCACATCAGGTCATATTTCTTTAGACTGAGACAGCTTTGGATTGCTCTGGATTCTAACAGTAATTACCACAACCCAACAACCCACTCTAGAGCGGTGAGCAAATAGATGGCTATGCATGTCTTGTTCTCTCTTCATTCAAATGTTAAAATAAATTAAAATGTTTATAATTTGACAGATTTAATTACAAACAGGGTGTGCATTCACACTATTCCATTGCTGAGAGACAGAATGTTGTCTAGCACACAATGGCAAAACTTTGTCTCAAACATCGCAGTGACAAAGACTATTCAGTCCTTGGGCAAAATGTTCATACAGCACATTGTCCTCACAGAAGCAAGAACGTTCTTGAGACTGTGTCACTTTGCTGGGATTTATGAACTACACTGCACTAAACCAGTTTCTCTACAGCAGATCATGAAAACATTTGGTAGAGGGTCATATTTAGATACATACACAATGAATCCATGAACTAGGCCAATGACACAGCAAGAACAATCCCCTGCATCTATTGGGTTATGTGACCATCTACAACTGATGATTCACAGCTCTGGTAAGCTGCAGTCCTGTTTTTCATTTTGTATAAATGATGTGGTTCACTATAATTCAGTGTTTCTTACTTGCGGCGGCAGTAATATACGTTTGGAATCCAACCACCTCCTGTATGGTGACATGCCTGTGATAGCCAATGGCATTTGAATGAGAGCCCAGTCGCAGATATGCCTGAAGGCTTCCGCTACTTTATAAGCAGCATGTAGGGAGGAGAATAGAGAAGAAAAAATATACTACCCCTGGAGGTCTTTTTAGAAACTCTCCAAGATGCAGAGATGCTTACTTACATGTGCCAACGTGAAAATGTGCTGTTAAAAAAACGCACTGCTGTGAGCAAGACACGAAGACGCTTGCTTGGTGGATAACTGAATACCCCTGATCAGACTGCACACTGTGTATTTATTTTGGCTGGGCAAAAGCACTTGCAAAGCTGTGCTACTGAATCATACATAATGTCTGTGTGAGCATAGCATGAGCTCTTTCAAAGCCAGACGCATCCTCTCAGGAACACTCAAATTGTTGTTTTTCTTAGGCATTGGTCTCTCAAGAGACAGGATGTATTTTTTTTGATGTAACTGGAATTATCTATACTTTTTGAAGGGTCATTTGGAGGTGTAGAAGAATCGTTTTAGAGTGTTGTATTATTGTGTTTGCATGTGTGTCCTGCTTAATTAGCATGCTTAATTTCTCAGCTCGTGTCACCAGGATGCGATGAAACACTCACAAACACTGTCGTTAAGTTGTGTAGCGCGAACTACAGTCCTGGCTTGTGGTTTCCAGCTTAGTTTCATATCATTCTAGTGTAATACTCCCTGTCTAATGACTGTTAGTAAAAATGCATGATTAAAAGGCCCTATTGCAGAAACAAACATGTAGTTGAATACACACTGGCAAACAATTACACAAGGTCCTGCACCCTGGCTCAGTCAGTTGATTATATGTAACCTATTATGTTAATACCTCGTGTTGGGCATGAATATGATGTATGCTTTACACTAGAGCCAGAACCGTAACACTTTTACTTGTTCTCAATGGAAGACATCATGAGGTCAAGGAAACATGTGAAGTACAATTCATAAACTCAGTTCACTCAGTCACTCCTAAGCAAAAAAGGCTATCCGAACAGGGGCCCAAGTCTCATTCAAATCTGATTTAGACTCAGCTGTGCCAGTCCACATGTTACACTACGCCATTGACCAAGGAAGTTTGCGTAAGAACGACTTACTAACATTCAAACTTACATAGTACTATGTTGGTACAACAGTTTTGGGAAACTTTCGTACTTAGGATGTTAGTTAGTTTAAAGATGAATTGTACCATGTTAGTTTAATACTAACTTCTGTCATTGTACAGGGAATGCACCGCGGGAAGTCCATCCCAAACATGGCAGGTTCACTGGGAGTGATGTATTGCTGTGTTATATTCCAATTATCAAATATTAGGATAGGTCGGCTGAGGACAGTTGTAACACTCATTACATACGATTGGTTGCAACAGCAAGCGCAGCCAGCAAGAGAAATAGGCTAGCCACTTTTGCAAAAATGTGACACCCTTGCTTTGTAAGAGACTATCATACTGGTATTTTAAAAACAAACGCTGTAAAGTAATGCCTCATGTAATACATACCTATGATAAAGTAATACCTCATGCAACAACTAGAGCAACTATATAGGAGCAACTCTATAAGAAGAAGCTAGCGCAGTATGAGCATCATGGCAGAGGCGATGAAGAAACCGAGGAAGGCGTTTTCGGAGGAAGTTAGGAAGGGAAAAAGAGAGAGTATTCTTGCAAGAGACTAAACACAAGTCAGTCTCGGACTGGCTGTTGAAAAACCAGCTAGCTTTGAATAAATTACACGGTCCAATGTATATTAATCACAATATGTGCATCTATCATGTTACCAAAAACATTTGATTAGATTACACATACTCCACATTCAAAAACGTAGAAAACCATGTATATAGGCTGAAAACGAGAGCAGTATTTCAGCTAAATAAAAAAGGGTCATTCTTTTGGTCATGTTAGCGTTCATCTCCGATGTTAAAATAAATATAACTTTGCCCAATCATATTTGTGCAAACTCCTGTAATATTACTCTACCTTGTCAGTCAACATGCTTCTTTGGCTTCTGGCGGTCTCAAAGTGCAATTTGTTCTTACAACAGTGGTGCAAAAGTGAACTACATTCCCACAACTTTAGGGGGAGCTCAGTGGCAAAAAAAAAACCCAAACAGTTCTTGCATAATGGGGCTTTAAAAGAAAAACCCTTATCCACAACTGTTTTAGTTTTAATAATGCATGACGGTTGCCTGAAACTTTACCCCTCTAAACTGGCATGTTACAATTGTCCTCGGGCCTGACACTGGGGCAGTTATAGCAAAGGCACGCGCTGCAGTTAGATAAAGATAGAGAAAGGGTAAGGCATATGTTCTTGAATTAGTAAGTAGATATAGACGAGAGGTGTATGATAAAATGAAAGCTCAAAAAGTGGTAAAATTGTACCCGGTTCCCCAATGTTGGTACATTACCTAAAAAGCCTATGCAAAATAAGCCAGGAATAAAGGAGTGCCCTGTGTTAAGCTATACAAATAGGTTGCGGAGAGGTCAGCAACCTACAATGTAGGACCACGGGGACCTTTCGGCGATGGTGGCGCATGCGTTCATAAATAATATGTCACTTTTTTCGGATAGCCAAGGACACGTGACCTAAGACATCTGTTCAAAACCTGCTTATTAGTTTTTCGATAACTAGCTGGCAAACCAAGTCGTACACAAAAAAAAACAACGGATCTTCATTTGTATGTAGGCTATCATCATGCTAGAACTGTTCCAAGCTCTACCAGAACGGTGGTACCCGTTTCAGCATCCGTGACAACTACGTCGCATTCCGAATAGCCTACGCCACATGCCTCCTCCAGAGGCTTGAGTATCTTCTTAGGTTTCACAAAGATAATCTTTACGTAACAGCAGTTGTTTAGGGAAACAATAAAGTCCCAAGGTCCCACTACTCCGTTCACGTCTAACGTTTAGCCGTTTTTACTCAAATTTGTATCTTTAAGCAGTCTACCCTAACACTTAATCAAAGCAAACATAAGCGCTGCAATTAGATTCTACGTAGAACACATGCCGTGGAATACATCTGAAGTTATATTGTATATAAGTAATGAAAATTATATTTTGATTGTGAATAACCCTCTCCGACAGATTTTGATAAATTAACTTCAGTTGTCTGAAATCATCGGTGTGCGCGTCAAACATATACCAGACATCTACCAGACAATTTTAGTACCTTCAAATAAATGAATATTCTTCCTAGAGAACAAAGTGTGTTTGAGTTAACATTAAGTCACAACCGTCATTCTGAATTTAAGTTGGTTTGCATCCTACCTGATTACAGCTGTATCACCCTGACGTACGGTAACGTTGTCGGTCGGGCGTTGCATATCCACGCTCCGGACGGGGAATCCTGTGGGAATAAGACAAAGTAGCCTGAAAAAGGACGCCTGCAACTGCCTCCAACACGATCTCCTTCCGACGAACATTTCAAAAGACACACGTTAGGTCCAACGAGGAAAAAGTAGGCTATCTGCACTTTGCAAAGAGATTGTTCCAGTTCAGTTCCAAGCCCGGGATGCGCTCCGCAACAACAAAAGCCCCCCTTGTCTGACTTATACAGATGAAGACAAACACGCGTTGAAGTAACGGAAGTAAAATGGTCTGATAGCACGCATGGAGACTACTCCATACACCCGTGTGCACAGATATGTCCCGCTGCTCCTGAGTAAGAAAAGCGACTAGCTGCTTTCCCATCAAGTGGATATTCAGTCCTCTGCCGTTACCATCTCACTTTGGCTGCCTCGCTCTCTTTTGCTCTATCTCTCCCCAACTCTCCACCCCCGCTCTAAACATCGCACTGCTGCCCCCTTCACGAGAGTCTGATGCTCCCTCATTGGTTGTCACGACAACAGTACCATCTGATATCCCCTCTCTTCCCGCCAGAAGCGCAGTTAGAAGTCCTGAAATGGGGAGACCACTCATAGGTCGTGCTTTTATGTGAACCCCCCTGTACAGTCTACCAAAACCATTCCATGTGGGAAAAGGCTAAATCATTCAACCATAAGTGCAATTTCACTATTAACTGAATTCCGCCGCAAATACATTATGTAACTCTTACCTAGTTATACAGAATCTAGGTGTTCCAGAATGTTCCAGGTGTTAGTTATCCCAATACATTTAACTAATTGATGCAACAACACTAGGCTATAGTTTACTTCATATGTTACATGTCTGACATTTCAAATAATTCACATGATTGCAACAATTTGCAGCTATACCAAAAGAGAATCACGCCATTAGCTTCAGTTATTATGAGATTAAATAATTTCTCTCTCAATTAAAACTCTTTCAGAAGAGATAGTAGCTGGTGCATATGTTCATCCAAAATTGCACAACATTGAAGGTCAAAGTTCAAAGTTCTCAAATTCATGCTGTAAAAAAAATAAAATAAAACTCAGGTTTTGAAAAAGCCTGCATACACACTCATAGGCTGTATCACATGTGCATACACCCATGTAATCTATGTTTGCTTTTGTGAATAGATTATAGAAGTCTGTATTTCCCAGGCCTGTGTTTTAAGTAGAAAGTAGAAGATTTGCAACAGAGCTTATTTGGTAGAATCCTGTCTCATGACATAGGCAAATAACCCTCATGTGGCCATGAACTGCAATGTGCAGCAAACTTGTTCATGTATCAAGTGTTAAGTGGCTTAATTGAAAGCAGATTTGCATTACTCAATTGATCTTTAAGACAGACTATGGAATAAATACCATTAAATGGCATCTTTCAAGTCGTGTTCCTGTGCGAATATGGGCAACATTACCTTAGCTGTCATCATGTCATGACAGCACAGAGTTTTAAATCAGGGGGAGGTTATCAGTCTGATTGGCTTATGCATCAAACAGCATTCAACAGGATGTATGTATTACCTTAGTTTTATTTATCACAAATACATACAGCAGTTTTTAATATATAAGGCCTCATTTAAAAACCAAAAGGTTTTTGGTTGGAACAGAATAATAATAATAATAATAAATAGCAGTATAAGCATTATATCATACACAGCGGTCAGTCATTGTCCTTTATACTTCAAGCTTGAGAGACTTAAACTTTCGACAATAGGAAATCTAAAATTAAAAGAACATTCTACCACTACAAAGAAATCACAATATAAACTCACACACAACAGTCAACTGATTAACTGAAGGCAGTGAAAAATATTCCCCTGCAGATCCCAAAGACCTATCAGATTAATCAAGCATTTCAAAGATATATTTAGTGAGACATTTGTGACAGTTATCACAATTGTGAATGTAACCATTGCGAAAATAAACCAAAAACACTGTTACTCTGCATTAAGACAATGGACAGGTAGGACACAACCAATGATATAATTTCAAACACTTTGAGTGAATTTATTGATTTGTACCTTGGGTAATAAAGTAAGGAGTTTTGATCAAAAACTAGCATTCAAACTACTGTAAAGACAACTTCGTACAAACACCATCAACAGCACCGTTGGCTTGTCAGCAAGCTCACTCAAGTCTTTTGGTGATATATTTGGCAATGTCGTGCTACGAAAGCTTTTTCACATTTCTGTGGGGTCCACTAGGGTTTTTTGTTTAATATCTTATATTGACTCACTATGTATTTCCCATTGACCTAGGATTACCCCATCATACATCTCACCAACCCCTTACACAGTATTTAAATAATTTCTATTACTTCACGGTGTATACATATTTCACAGGGTAAGATGGGTCCTTTATCCGCATGAAATATTTGTATATTATTCATATTCAATTCTCTCCCCTGACGTAAATGTTCCTTCGAGACTAACTGATCATGAAAGAACAATCTGATCGCTCCAAATGAGATCCCATCGCTGACAAACCTGTCACACAGGAAAGGGACACAAGGGACACAGGCAACCAGCATGAGCTAACTGGAGAGAAATAACAAGTGGCGATGTGAGAGGCGCTAAATATGAAAGTTAAGTGATAAGCCATACGGATAATCAGCAAGTTACATCCATCTGGCAGAGGACTGGATTTCTACAACGCCCTTGTCTTCGTTCAACCTTCCAATAGCCATATATTTCATATTCAGTTATATGTCACATAAAACTGCTAAGTCTCTCAATGTTTAAGCCAAACAGAGCAAGTGTCTCCCCTAATATCAGTAATTCCTCCACTGGGAAGCGTAACGGCACCACTTAGCTGAAAAATACAATGTGTTAATCAATCATGTTTTCAGGGCTATTGACATTGAATGGGAAAGCAAGCAAACACTCTCTCCGGCTTTTGGGGTGTGACATAAAAGGCTCAATTTAACCTCCATAACAAATACGAGGGATAACAGCCACTAAGACATGCCTACTGCTTTTCTATCATAGCACTCAGTGCACATAAATTGAGCTGATATTTCCACACAGTTCACAACTGCAGAATATATTGCATATCTTTAGCATGTCCGAAGAGGGGACCAGTATGCATGTACATGCTGGACCTGTAGGATTTTTGAAGGTCAGTGGCCCACCAGGGCATTTTGGAACAATCTCTTGAGATTGTCTTACACAAAAGAGACACAATTCACTCATAAATTAAATCGTTTTAATGTCAGCCTTTAGGAGTGAATGTAATTAATATACTACACTGTTAGATGCTGGAGGTTCAAATGTGGATCTCCTGGTCCCTTGTGGGTTAAAAATGTCCTCCGGTGGAAGTGAAGAGGGTTCAGCTTCAGGCATGTAAGTTGCAAAGTCTTGCATGGCGCTTAAAGACAGTAGATGAGCTACTAAAGCAAAAGCACACATACAGAGATCAGATACAATCAGGGGCCAAGCGTTCTGTCATTGATATTTCAGGGATGAACCACATATTATTTCTGAAGGCAGGTCAGTGCACGTCTCAATTTCAAATCCGATCAACCCGTTTTGAGTCGGTCCAGAACTCATTCAGCCCAGGTATATTGGCTGGGTTTTCATCAGGCAGGTAAATGAGACATGAACTCCAAGTTTGAAAGGTGGAATGCACATCACCCCGAGTTGGAGACTTTAGGGGGGATCCAATCATTCACTTTCAGCCGTAAAATGTCATTATGCTTCAATGCCATTTGGCCAACAAAATGCCCCAGTGTTTTCCCTCATTTATCTCAGCATCTGTGACACCTAGCCTATAGGCATGAATGTGTCTGATATGCGCTAGCGTGGGCTACAATATAGTTTTTTCGTTCTATGTCTTTGTGAAACAAAGGGGCTTTTCTAAAATCACATTCCTATTTATATTCATTTACATTTGAAACATAACTCTCTTAAAGAAGTAGCGATTCTGGTGGCACCAAACAGCACACCACCAAATTAAAACATCTTATCCAACATTGGCAACCTGCCAGCCAAAGAGAAAAGAGTGTATTTCATCACCGGGGAATAAATATTTTGTCTGTACATCGGTTCTGGATCCTGCAGTACTCTAAGCAATGGTAACCAACTGTAACAGCTGATTTGCTGAGATAAGGTCCAGTGCGTGCTGAAATAGAAGGCATAACCAAAAACATTTGGCACATTTGCTACAGAGAAAATGTTTGGTCCAAGAAGAAAATAATACCTTAAGTAGTACAAGCATAATACTGTCTATGGTATAAGCAGAATTCTGTCAGCTGTTAGTCTTGACCTGCCATGGTACTTTGTCTTTTAAACCTAGATTAACATCAATGATTTATGAATGGACTAAAATGTATCTAACCGCTATAGGCCTTTAAAGTACAAATAGGATAGCTCTATGGTGAGAAAAATCAGTCCGCAGACCCAAATGTACACCCTAAAAAAAGCTAGAGGAGATATAGTGACAAAGGGTATTTTGACTTGACCAATTGATTTAGACCATCCAGCCTTATTCTATTCACAGCCACTCACTGTAAATACGGACATCTGATTGAATGATCCAGGGTTCATGAGTCCATATTACATACTAATGTCAAGTTCTAGAAAATGTTATCCTTTGACACAAATAGAAACTAAATCATTAAAGCAGACCTAGTGTGTATTTATACTGTATTGTTTCACTGTATACTTTGTTTCCTTAAAAGCCATTTTGATCATCAGATTCAAAGAAAGGAAATGTTTGTGTATGTCCATTGAGTTGGTATAACAGCATTATAAACTTGAAAAATTAGTTTGTGAAGACAGCACAATCTAAAAAAAAACAGATCTGTTGCTATAGTTTAAAAAGCTTTTGCGTCAAATGTATGAAAAATGGTTCTCTGTTGCAGTATCTGCCATTACAAAGACAGCCATTTTGGTAATCTTATCTCTGTGATAAAAGGCCCTGAAGTAAGTTTGTGAAGAAACAACAAAACAACTCTGAAGAAAAACATGTTCAAGCAAACAAGTCCAAGGAGTTGAAAAGTTTGGTAACTTCCTTGGCATGTGGAGACTTTGGTGTTTCATTCTCTGCCAAAAATAGTGGCAGTCAACCCCCCTACAATCTACAGGGTGTGCAGACACTCGGAAGCTTAATAATCACAGTGCTAATGTTTCACTGGAGTCATGGCCTCCTGAGTTAGGCAATTAGCCTTTCTATTCTGATCACATGCCTGTGAAACCTTTAACTGAGTGTAAATTGAATCTGCTTAAGCTTTCACTCGCTCAGTCTCTCGCCTCTGACTGGTGGTTTGGACAACTTTGCTGAAGGTTTGGCGGCCTGTCTGCTTTCCTTATAACCGTGAAAAAAAGAAGAAAGATTTCTTGGCAAGTCGTCCATGCATAATGCATGGCAATTCTGTTTATGTGTCTTCTAGAATACTTGCATGCTTTGACAAAATGGTTATTTGGTCATTTAACCCGTGTTTTTTTGGATAGGGAAAAATGCTATTGGTTTATTCTCAAATCTGAAATTGCATTGCACTCAATTTTATGGTTGAGGCTGACATTCCCAGTTACTGGATGCCAAACAACCTGAATGCACAGACTGCTATATACATCTTAATCGTTTTCAAATGTTTGTGAGACACAGACTAACAGCAGTAGCTAATACTTCCTGGAAGGCTTGACTGAACCTCTGATTGAATGGCCTGAGGTTACTGATTCATAATATAAAGGTTCAGTACACATTTTATTTAAGAACCTTCTGTCAGCTGCACAACCTTTACATAGAATATAATCTTTTCTAGAACTTGGTGTGGATAACAAAGCTAAACTAGGATATTTGTTCACTTTGAAAAGGTCTTTGAAACCAATAACACTCAGAGGAAAGGACAAACCCTCCGTAACGTCAGATGCGCACCTAGTCTCAAACAAAATGAGAAGGTCACATATGGGGGGTGAAACAGAAGGAGCACGAAGCGAGAAATAGTCACACGCTGGAGTCTTCAGTACCTGGAAGAGACGCACAGAGAGTGTGAGAGCTATCTGGACTCCCAGCGGAGATAATAGAACAGGCAATTAGGCATTAGAAATATACTGTGGGCATCGCTTGAGGGGTGTCCGCGAGCCATTTCCAATAGGTTGCTCAGACTCCCTTGTCTACTCATTTATTTTCAGATTTAATAACAATTTGATGACACTTTAGCCAGGCAGATTTGATGCATTGGTGAAGATTATGCTTGACTTTAAATGCTAGCATTTCCAACACGGCACAGTAGCTATTCTCGTTTTTAAAGCTCTGGGGGGGGGGATTTATATAAGATGGAATATACAGGCGTTTGAGATACATTGATCAGTGTTATTAAATACATTTATTTCCAGTGAGCAAATTCATCGTATCAGCTGGAAATTCTGGCAGAGTAATCAAATGTGCTTGTCAACATGATTCAAAAGCACTTTAAATGAAATGCCTGATTCAGGGAAAATCAGGTACCAGACTTTATTTTTTACCTGTTTAGCAGAGTGATTGAGGTGTAAGCTGATGTGAAAGCCTTGGTAATCATTTGTCAGCTCACTGTCGATGCACACAAGTTTCTTTCCTTTGAAAAAGGAGAGCGTTTCCCAATGACACTTTTCTACAATGGACACATTTACACTTAAAGACAGACAACTTATTTTTGCTTCATGAATAAATGAAGGCTTGGTTTATTGTTATGCAACACAGGGCATATACCTGTAGGAAACAGAGGCACAGTAATTATTCAGCGCTTGTAAGGAAAGCAGTGTGCGTTTTTCTCTGAAGGAAAGCAGGTTTTCACCTTATCTCTGACCCCTGTCTGGTTTGAGCTCATCTGGATCTTGGATAAAAAAAGCCTAATGTGCAACACCTTATCTGTCTCTAATTCACAGGAACTGGGTAGTTAGCCTCAGCTACTCAGTTTGCCATTTCTGCCAACAACAGCTTCAGTTAGAACACACAGACACACATACTGGGAGAGATGTTCACACACATCTACAGCACAGCTTGCAATAAGCACTTGGAGATCACTGAAGAATTACTGATTTATTCTGTTGTGTTTATCTGTAAGGGATGAACGATTCAGGGTTCACTATGAATACTAATGCATTATCAATCCACAGACAACAATTAAAGCTAAGTCATGCATATAGAACAGGTTAATTCACAAAGCACCATCTTTCTTCTTCTTTTTCATCTTTCTCAGTGTCAGTGTTTTGTTGGCAGAATATTATGCACAAAAAATATGAGCAATTTGATTGTAGTGTAAAGGTAAAGTCTTTGATACATGCAAATTCTGCCAATTACTAGCAGATGTCCAGTATGTAGCGTACATCACAGCTATGAAGACCCCCATGTGGAAACACCCACTTCCTACTTGCTCGCAGTATGTAGTCTTTGTTGTGTGTGTGTGTGTGTGTGTCTCAATTATACCATCATAGTTTTTCTTCTGTAAGCTAATGTTCTTCTCATACAAACAGCATGAGGAAGCCTTTGAGGAACTAACGTTTTATTTCTGTATAGTTTATGAACGTCTTTTCTGATTTTATCATTGAAACCGAAATTGCAAAGCAACTGCCCCTTCTCAAACAAGCGGTTAAATCTGACCGGCAGCCGGATCGACAGAAGTGCCCTGTAGAGAGACCAATGCTGTTAGCTGTATTGGACTTCAGGGTCTGAGGCAGCAACAAGACACCATTTAATTAGCAAACGAGATGTCAATGGTATGGAAGGCTTCACTGTCTCTTTGACTGCTCCCTGTGTCAAGGTCAATCCATTCCCATTGTTTTCTCCTCGGCCACCGGCAGTGTTTGCGCTCCTGTCTCGGAAACCAGATGGAACGACCTCAAAGCGGTGGCTTGCGCTTTTTTCGAGGTGCTACTGGACCAGCCAGTCGAGTGAGCAAACCACATACTCGAAGGAACAGGGCCCTTGAATTACTTTTTAAACAAACCCTTCTTGTCCAAGGACAAAAGACAGCCTGACTGAATAAATCAACAGAATTCTCAGGCACACTGAACATGCACCACACGCCCAAGCTCTTTGGAGCATGCGCAAGTGATTTGATTGAACATTCCTTCCAACAGCCTGGACAGATTTCAGCGCACACGAGCAGCTGTCTCAGATTACCATAATTTTGTTTCAAGTGGGCCAAGGGCTTTAATCATAAACCGGTCACTAGACACGTCGGAGTCACTGAAGCTAATCTAGCGGCGTCTCAAATGTTCATCACATGCACGTCAAATCATAATGTCACTCTGCTTCAGGTTTTCAAAGTCACTCTGAGCCAGTATGTGTGCCGGTCTTATGAATGGTTCTTTACAGAGACCCTTTTGGATAGTAGCCAACACATACTTTTTTCCCCTCTTAGAATGGCAAGTGTAGCGCAGTGTCCAAAGTTTATACTGAGTAAGCATTTAGGGAAATATTTAAATAACTTCATTAATGGGCAGCCTGACCAATGGAGTCTGGCAAAGCCACACATGGAAGCATCTTGCTGGGCAATGTGTTTTTGGTTTGTCCTGGACCACAGCATCGACAAGCTTGCAGAACACACCCTAAACCGCAGTCTTGCTCAGCTCGCTCTCTCTAATTCTCACACCCTTTCACTCTCTCTTTCTGATTCTCTCACTCTCTCTCAGCTTTCTCTCTTGTCTCTCTCTCTCCCCTCATCTGACTCTCCATCCAACCTGCCCCCCACACACACTATGTTAAGCAAAAGTCAACACCAAACCTATTGCTAGTCTACGCCACTCCACACACTTCCACCATCCATGAGAGCATCTGTGGTGGTTCTCCCTCCCTGAGGGGAGGCTGTCCTCTGAAACCAGAGCATTGCTCCAGAGGGCTTGCAGCCATCGGCACCCTGCAGCGTTTCAGTCTGCGGCATACCTTCTTCACGGCGTATAAAAATATCCTGTATTAGCCAGGAAGATAAAGACCCGCGGGCTTATCCCTGAGCCTTTTAACAATATTCAGCACTCTTTTCTAATTAGGACAACCAGCTATGGAGAACTAATTGCAGACTAAACTAGCATCTCATTCTCTTCTTCCTTTGTTTCATGTGCATTCAAAGCAGTCTGACATTTTCCGATTATTATAAGAACGTTCTGGGTTCTCAGTGCTACAAAAGAAATCACTCGAACAAAGATGGTGAGGCTGATGTTAATAACAGACTGTGAGGAAAGTACTGCAGAGTTTAAAGACTTGTATGTTATTTTCAAAAATGAAAAATCCTACCATGTATTCTTAATGGCGAGTGGTTGAGGTCATGTGAGTCCAATGTGGCAGTAAAGTGCCATCCATTTGAAGGACAGAAGGGGACAAATCAATACTGCAACCCTAGAGAGTTGGTTTACGACACAGTCATCTTACCTCTTGTGTAACACCCATAAATGTATACACTATCCTCAGGAGAATTAATCTCAGCAAACATGTTAATATGCTCGAGCCCCCTGACTTAAATCACATTATCACGCCTTAGCATGGCTGATGAGGTGAACTCATTATGCTTGTTGTTTTAGCTGCATGTCCTGACTGGCGTGATATGCTCTGCACGGCAGTCAGGATGCTGCTGCTGGTGCTGTTGCTTTTGCTAATGGAGCTGATCTTCTGACTCCTGACCTCGCCGTGGCCCGCCTCCCTTGCTGGAGGCTAATGGATCTCACTCGAGGCTATTCTGTGTGCGGTGGCGCCGCCGCCAAACAGACTCGTAAAACGACAGAAGGTCACGGGGGCCTATGGGTGCAACCCTGCAATTCATCAGAGCGTTATAGCATTGGACCCCGCATAATGAGCCATAAGCACTGCACACAAGAACATTACTGTGTGGGTGGCTGGGTGCTGTGTGTCTGTGTGGGTGTTTGTGTGAAGCGTGTTTCTGTGGTTGGATGGTTGGTGTTTTGTGTGTGTCTGTGTTTGAATGGTGTGTGTGTGTATGTGTGTATCTGTGTGTGGATAAAGTGTGTATGTGTGTGTGTCCATGTGTGTGGGTGGGAGTGTGGGTGGCGGGGTTGTGTAGATTGACCACGCTTTCCAGACGCTGTGTTGGAAGGTTGTACAGCTTCTCACCGGCCTCTGTTTAGATTGGAATGAAGCCATGTTGTGGGGATAATCTCATGTGTGTGGCTTAGCCTCTCATACCATCAGTTCAAACACGATTTATGCCTCCACAATGTTGAGGTTGAATATGCACAAATGCGTAGACACACATATAATTGCACAATACTTACACAAATGTATGAGAGCGCACACCAACAATTTCTCACCAGACACTTCTGTGTATTTTGTATTACTATAAGGGGATACACCTACATGTGAGCATCTAATGTCTGAACTACATACTCAATAAGGACTTGACCTTTCAGGAACTGTCAATAAACTATGAATGATTTAAAGATAGTCCAGTCATCGCCGCTGGATATATCCATGCAAAAGTCAGATGATAGGGGGTGGAAGGTCTCCTTCCAAACAGCTTTGGTTCTTTATGATACTAGTGATGCATTCCACACCACTGAGTGCAGTGCAGCTAATAAAGGTTAATGCTAATGGATAGTATTAACTGGGCAAAAAAGATTATTCCTTTCATCTGATTGGACAGAATGGAAACTCTTGATTACCGAGCAGATTTTAGACCAGCCATTTGGCTAGGAGTAAATCTGCCCCCTAAAATCAATAGACCTTACTCTTCCTCAGTCCTCCACTATTTCAGCTCCATAATGTCAAATCGATACCTTTAGCCTTAAATTACATGTTATATCCCCAGGTCACCAGAGTGAAATACTTAATGTGTCTGTAGCCATAATGTTAGAATGAGAATTGATGTCGTCCATAGTAAGATACAGCTGATAAAATATATGGCCTAAATCTACCCCCTGAAGCCCACATACTCAGTATGCACAATGTGACGCAGAGATGTTGGAATCCTGTGATGAGAGGAAATGGAAGAGTAATACCTTATTTCATCAAACATCAGGGATGCTTTAGAACTATTTTATGAATTTAAAAGAACAAGAACTATCTTCCTGTGTAGAGATACCTACAAATACAATTGAACTTTCAAGGGAGGGCTGAAATCTTACTAAGAGTACTATTCTTTAAAAAAACATAAGAAAATGTACCTTGCTAATGTCACTCAAATATGTCAAATATGATTATTAAAGCTAACTACAGTGCTTGTTGTGTGAAAATTGATATCGATTTAAGATAGGAGCTGATCAGCTGATCAATTCAGTCTTGCAATATCATGAAATGGGTTTACGTAGAGGCCAGGTAATTAGTACAAAAAATAAGTGATTTACTGCCATATTTGACCTTGTGGATTGTGCACACAATTTAGGTTCACAATTCTGGTAGAACACTTGAATGCTTCGTCATCAGGCCGCCATAACTCTACCAGAAATATGCCAAAGCAGGTGAAATGTTATATGTTTTACTGTTAGTGTTTGTCATTTGTTTTCATGAACTGTAACAGTCGTGAAAAATCTCACAGTGCTTCATGCTGACAGCTTATAAGTATGGGAGATAAGCTGACCAACCACCTGAAGTAAAACGTCCTACATGTAGGGTATGAGTTGAGTTTTAGAGTAACAACATAATCTGCAAAAATGTTGTTAGTTGACATTCTCTGAACTTACACACTTGCATCTGGAAAGCAATGTGTGTATGAGAGAAAGATATAGAGCTAGGTAGGGTGTGTGTCTGCATGTTGTGCTGGAATGTGCAGATTTGTGTGTGTATGTGTTTGATATAAAATATAAATATCCCCAACTGAGAAATACACAGTGCAAACAGCGAGCAGACAACGAGGCACTAGAAATCAGACATTCAATTGCTTTCTGAAACTTTAATAGGAACACTATGATATCGAAGACAGTGATAAACGCACACTACATCTTTGTTTGTGAAAAACTGCTCAGCCTCTTATTGAACTCCGATTCCAATGTGGTGAATTATTCATCGGCTTCCATAAAAGTGAGCCCCAAATCAACACACAATAACGCACGTTGCATTGTAATCTCTACTCTTGGTTATTCATCCAATGGACTGGCTCATAATGCCCAGCCACTCCTTAGCAAACACTTAGAAGGGAAACAAAATAGAACCCAACCAATGACACAGGGGGTGGTTTTAATTTGGTTGTTTTTCTCTTTTGGATGAGAAAATAATTTGAAGGCTAATGCCGGGAGCGGAAGCGAAACAGAGAACTTGAATTTATGGCGTAACAAAATTCCGATGCTGGCACGCACGGGGTAAGGAGCAAGCATGAAATGGAACTGAATGCAGAAGGCATTCAACTGTTACCCAATCAGGATGCTAATTTAAAAGGTGCCTTTAAGCGCCAAACAATACTGATGAGTGCCATAGTAGAGCATCATGCTGCTTGGAATGATGTGTAGGGTAGAAAACTTGAAACCTGGAACCATATTCCAAATCAACAAGTCCACAACACCTGGAATGAACAATCTGTTCACTATTCTTGTTCTGGTTGTAAAATCTTGATATAAGTTTAATTAAGAGTGGCTGTCTTGTCACTAAGCTATTAAGACATAAACCTGCTGCAAAGACGCAATTCCATCTGTGTGCTGTGACAATAATATTTGAGTCACACACACTCACACACACACACACACACACACACACACACACACACACACACACACACACACACACACACACACACACACACACACACACACACACACCTCTCCTTCGCTTTAAGGAAAAAGGAATGTTTCCATTCCGCTGTACTTTCATATACTTAATTTGTGATGTATATTTGACATGACGCATATAACTACCCTTCCAATTCCTTACTTATCGGCTAACGTATATGATTTGAAATTGCTCAACCACTTCGTCTTCCTCCTGTTCCTTAAAACCAGTGAGGTGCCTCTGAAACCAGCAAAGTGCATAAGACAGTATGTTTGTAGCCTACCTTTAATGATGCAGCAGATGCTATTGTTTTCTGGTTTTCTCCAAAGATGGGATTTAACTTATATGGCGTCCCCCCCACCCCGCCTCATTTGATAGACTCCCCCTATCTCTGGCTCCCCTCCCTTTCTTGTACCACTGAGTTGGAGACCTTCCCAGGCAGTAGCCTGCCTAGCTCATAAACTAGAATCAGGGCGCCCACTCCAACAAGGTTAATTGAACCACATGGTGACATGATATCATTGACACGAGGTGCAAACGAGCGATAGAAAAACGATTGTGCTAATGTCACGATTACTAATTTTATTGTGCAGGCGCCCCATGTCGCCCCTGGCAAGATGCCGACTGGGCAGCTGCCCCTGTCGCCCATACCTAGATCTGCCACTGGATGGGATTGACAAGCTGTTTTGAGTGTCAGTACGGTAATATTCACGTCTCAGGATGTATGGAGTGTATGTGTAATGAAAACATGTAATCACCAGACTGCAAATACAAAGCAATTGTAACAATTTCTACAGTTACTTTCAGGACCATTACAGCACACATTCTAACATTGCTATATTCTGGCTGTCCATTTATTCTTGCTGTCCATTTATTAATTTACCACATAATTTTTAAGGAACAATTTCATCATGTCGTCTGCCTCTTTAAAATGAACCATGAACCACAGAACAAGGCACACACTTATGTTCATTGGGTCACATTCTGGCAAAACAATCAATTTGTGAATAAATGAATGAATGAATCCAACTGTGATGTCATTCAATCAATGACATTTATAACAACATTTCAACCCAAAGGTATTTCACACATAATCACTGTCCCCTTAGTGTATCCACAGCCAATTTTACACAGTGTAGCTTAAAAGATTACAAGCATGTTTTTTTTTTAACACACTCTAGAACTGGTCCCATGCGAGAGATCTCACAGATAGAGTTGATTATTTTCAGTGGCATCGGTGTCCTGAGTAACCAACTGACATGGTTTAATCCCTTTGCCTCCACAGGGAAATAAAGTCTTTTGCGATAAAAAATGAAAATAAATCAAACGGAATGGAGGCAACTGGGACAGACAGATGAAGAAGGAATGGATGGATGGATGGATGGATGGATGGATGGAAAAGTATCACTTTTTCTTTGCCTAATAGTATTTTACCATCTATAGTTTCCCACATTGTTACAGAAGTTCATATACAGTTAAAACAGTTAACATGAGTTTCCACTGCAATATCAGTAAAAGAATGACTCCCTGTTTCTCAAAGCATTCCTGGCCATTGCTCCTCAGACAGCTCTCGAAACGAACTCCAACCACTACCAAAAGTCTATTTTTTCAGTCTACTGCTTAGCGAACATTGACAGTCCTGTCCCAATGCACCAATTTGCCAATCAGCACCTTGTCCAAGAATCCGCTGAAATTTCATTCCTCTGGCCTGACTCAAATAGCACTGTGTCGCCTCATCCCTGACACTGCAAAAGCCCCAGTCAACTTACTCTGATAAAAGAATGTACTCAGCTTTCTATCTAGCATAGCTGGGATGAATTTATATTTCCTTCACTCAGTGAATCTCAGTGAAAGGCTCTTGAAAATGAAAAATAAAAAATAAATGGATGCAAGTATGTCACTGGTTTTAATATACTCCTGCCTTACAAACGTTACAGCACATTCACTGTTCACAACAGGGAATAGCTCGTTAGCAGACTTAAATTAAAAAGGCACTGACAACATTTTTGGTCATTTCCTGTTTAATAAGGCCTCCACATCTAATGTGCATGAGGGGAAAAAATAAACTGACTTCATATATGCAAGTCAGCACTTGCTGCTCGTAACAATCACAGCTTCCCCCACTGTACATGGCGGCAAATGGCACACACCGTCTCCATCGAGGCCCCATGAGTTTGTGCCGTCTGCCAGCAGAAATCCCTGCACACGTCTTAAAAATGCCACTCCTGTCAAAACACAATGGCGGTGGTGAACAGTGTGTGGTGTCATTATTTCATAGCTGGAGGGACATCCCTGGCGAGAGTGCCGGCTTGAATCTGGCCCCTAGGTCCGTACATGTGTGACGGAACTGACAGTGGAAGCAGAAGACGGTCTGCAGGAGAGAGGAGCAAGTGGTGGGGACCACACACCTGCGGTGATATGACTGACAAGCCCCTATTGCAGAAGGGCATTCTGGACAGCAAAAGTGGCCACTCCGTTCTGCTACATTGCCTACTCTCGATCCAAGCGTTGTGTTATTGCTGAGAGTCTGAGGATACTGGTTTGAAGGACAACATAGGAAGGGATTGGTTGCGTCTAATGATCTATTTGCATACTGGAAAAATCTATGGACGTATCTATGAATTAATTAAATCAGGTTTTGCCGTGTCACTGTTTTAATCATTCACTCTCCGCTCCACTCCACAAGAAAGTTTCCTAATTGTCTGCAACAAAAACATGAAGTCGTAATTCAAAGAGCAATTATCAGAGTGAAACTGTAAACAAAATAAGATTTATGAATAACCCCAGTAATTTACTGACACATAGTGACACCATTTAAGCTACGGCTCAGGGCCTCGTTTCCCGATAACGACGTATCTTAACGGCCTACGTGGATTTTGGCGACATCGTAGACTCATCATAGCCGTAAGTGCGGCGTCGGGAAACCGCTCTGCAAGGATCCCTCTTACGACCGATTTCAAGTCCTTTTTAGCGTTCGGGAAACTAGGCCCTGTTTCATTAAGACAATCTGGCACATTTTCCTCTCTACAGTAATGACCTAACCAGGCCTTACATGATCAGAGAGAAAAATATTATTAATGACTATACAAGGTAACTAATTATCCATTTTCTTCTACGACAACTGTGGGGTCATTATGCTTTCTGCTCAAAGGATCTTGAATTTGCACTGTGGATATGTTCTTAAATTAGTATGCGTTGAAGAAAATGAATGTGTTCACTCCACATTCGACCCTTTTGCGGGTGCTTGAAGAGTTCAGCTGGCAGCACACATGCTAAGAGCACTAAGGGTCACTGGTTCAATTTTCTTCAGATTCACTGACCTGAAAATAGCCTGCAACTGTCCTGCCTTGTTCCAGTTGTTAATTGCATTTACTCTGGACCTTACATTAAGCTGTCATGGTAATAGAGATCTTTGTTGTCAGTGTAAATAAATGACACTGAGAGAACAGAAGCACGACCCTTGTCTTGCCACGGCTAATTCCACGCAAATTCCATTCAATATATCAATTACCTTAAGTGTTCAGAGTATTATGTTAGTTGAATGTCAAAACGAATTTGAGTTCTTTACTTTTGAAAGTGGTGTAAAGAAGGACCTGGAGATCAGTACACCCTATAGGTTTCTCCTCTCTGTAATACACTTCTCAAAAAATGACCATGAATGGTTAATGGAAATGTCTAAATGCCTTTGAGTCTTTGGTAATGTAAACACTGCCATATTGCACATCTATAGCATTAGCCTGTAAGGTGTAAGAAATTACATTATATCCTGTGAGTGAACATGAGATTCATGATCCTACATTTCCCTCGGGATAAATAAAGTATTTATCTATCTAACTATCTATCTATCTATCTATCTGATCTAGCACCTGCTCTAACTACCAGAAGTTGGCCAGCATAATATCGGAAATGGTAATCTTATCATGGTCACAAAGGTCAAGCTGAACTAATCATAGTATGGGAATGGGGGTAGGCCATTGAGAACCATCTCATGCAGCAGGTCAGAGAAACCTGATCATTATACAGAACATCAAAAGGTTGCCAGACCTGTTTGCATTAGAAGCCTACTAGCACATTAAAAGCCTAGGACGTGTCTTAAACAGTATACAGTATATGGCTAGAGTTGTCGATGCTTGTTGTTCATATCTGCTCCACTGAATCCGGAGTATGTTACACGTGCTTCGTTACTGCACTTTCCTGGAATAAAGACAGATTTTTTTCCTTTTTCCTTGCAAAGGCCAACAAGGATGAGAATAAGCAGTACTTTCTTAAAGCATGTTTAGCTGTCCATTAGAATGGAGTTATATATGTGTGTTTCCTAGAAATTATGGTGCCAGGTTGTGACGGTCGCGTTGCGCACTTATTACATAGTTAATTATGCATACTGAGTAATACTATGTTTATGTCTCAGGGTCTGTCTTTTTATTGTGTATTGTTCGATTTTTGTGCTGGCCACTTCCTATACGTGTTCATTGTTCAGCCTAGGGGAAGTTTAGTCTTCTTGTCTTGTCAGGTATGTGCATTTATGTAGATCTTAAGACTGCTGATTGTTGTCCTCTGTTCTTGAGAGGCTTAGCAGGTATTTGTATAGAGATCTAAACTGCTGAATGTTGTCCTCTACTGAGTTAGAGGCTTAGCAGGGTTTTATATTGAGACTGCTGAATATTGTCCTCTGCATACTTAGAGGTGTAGCAGTTGTTCTAGAGACAGTTGATTATTGTCCTCTGCATATAAAGAGGCTTAGCAGGTTTTCTAGACATTTTTGAAGAGTCATTAAACATTCTAACTTAGAACCCTCACTCTGTCTCTGAGCTTTTTTGGACAAACCCACATTTTGACGGCAACCCGAGGTTCGGTCCGTCACACTGGTAACCCTGGCCTGTCAATGTGTTCACAGAAAAACATATCAATGCATTACTTTTGAGACGGGAGATTATCATCAACTGTTAAATAATGCCATACACACAAGCATGGTACTTCCTTTGAGTTCTTTCTGTATTAAGCCACGTCCTGTGACACAATCTCATGGTGACTGAAAGATGATATTGGTTTGAACTTGAACAATCACAATCCAGTCTTAAGACTCAAATTCGACTTGCATGAAAAATGTCAATCTTTTTTCTCTCTAGGTCTGAAGCCAATATCTTCTCCTGTGGATAATTTCATGAGCTTTCTTGAACAAAGCCTTTAAATAGAAAAAATAAATAGCAGCAATTTTCATGATTTTACAAAGCAGAACGCTATCATGGTGCACATATTGTCTTGTGGTCTTTATTGGCCAGGTGGGTAATAGATCTATTACAGCCCAACTGGAAGTCTTGACAATTACATGTAGACTTTAAAAATCACAGATAAAAAAACTAAGTCTAGGCTGCTTTGTCTTTGTCTATGTTTCTCTCTGATTCTTTCTGATTCTCACCCATGCAGACGATATGAAGTGAAGTGCATGCAAACACTGAAGTGCGTGCAAACACACACACACACACACACACACACACACACACACACACACACACACACACACACACACAAACTCACACACACACACACACACACACACACACACACACACACACACACACACACACACACACACACACACACACACACTCACACACACACACACACACACACACACCGACACACACAAAAACACAAACACACTGACAAAACCAGCATACAGAGTGTGAGAGAGAGAGAGAGTGCATGTACTTGAGAAACAGACCTGAGGTAGTGCTGCTTTCACCCCTGAGTCATTCCCTCAGGACACACTCACATATCCTCTCAGACAATATAAAATCCATATTTTCCAACTCAACTATGTGTGGTGTATGTGTATGTGTGTGCGTGTTTGTGGGTTGTTGATGTGACAAGTTGTGCCTTAACTCAAAATAAATTGTAAGTTTAAAATTCAAAAGAGAAGCCCTATCACTGGTACGTATCCAAAAAAAGCGGGTCAGGTCTGACCCACCCGACACACGGTGAATGCACAATAAGACCAAGCAGGGGACATGAAGGCGTCTGAGTGCACACCGCTGTTCACACCATAAACACCCATCTCACTAGAACTCTAGATATAGTGTCACTCCAAATACTGTGAATATGCCATATGCTGCACATGCAGGTAAAGTGGGTCTTATGGTAACATGACGATAGCAATATCAATAGGCCTTTTCCACAAAGACCATTTTTTCCCCCATGTCCTTGTACCTTCAGCTAAAGATTTTTAGATTCCCTTTGAAACCATTCTCGGATGCTCAGATTGCTTTAGAAATTTCAAATGTTGTGAATACTAAAACTGCTCCCACTCACGTCTAGCACTTTACAATAGTTGTTTCCAGACATGCACTCTATGTGAAGATGGGAGACTACAGATCCATTCAATAAAGAATCTGTCTGTGTTTGGAGCAGAAATGTCAAGCGTCTCAACTTCCTTTTCTGCTCCATAAGATGATGGAGTTCCAGTTGATGAACCAGAATGACATTTCCAACCTGAGTCTCATAAGCCCTTACACAACATCTTACTCCACAACTGGTGACATGAATGTTTACTGCAGAGTATACAAACACTGTGATTTTAGTCAGTGGCGTCATGCCCATTCAAGCTGCTACCCCACCATATCGTTTATATGTATTAGGGCTGTCAGCGTTAATGCGTTAATCTATGAGATTAATGTGACCGCGATTAACGCGTTAAGATATTTTAACGGCGTTAACGCAACTTTGTTTACTTCCGGTATGCGGAATTAATCACCATTATACAGATAGCGCCGCAACAGCTAACTCCCGATTGTACAATCAACACTTTGTATTTTCCTGCACCACTATCCATGGAGATGATTTTGATTTTGAGCCTGGGAGTGACTGACATGTTAAGTGAAATGCAGCACGTTACTACAATCGTGAACAATTGCTGTGCGTTATCAGAGCTAAACTCTCCTGACTAAGCTAGTGTGCTAATAGTTAGCATGCAGAAATAATAATTACAGTGCATGAAATGGCCTGTATTGTTATTCCTAGGCTTCTTCTTCTTCTTATTCTTGTTACCTTTTTTGCGATTAATTCAGCTCGAACCGCTTAACTTAGAAACTTCGTTCAAACTTTGTCGCGTAGGTCTTGTAAAGGACACTTATGCTACGTATTTTTCACTTTTCTAAACTTTATACTTTTTAAAATATTTAAGAAAAACGAATATAAATTTCTCCCATTGACTTACATTGGGCCATTATGACATCATAATAGGGTCTTTAAACTGGCTTGCACCTGTGCTTCACTGACACCTGCGCCAAATCCAAGGAACCTCTTCTCTCTGTCCCTCTCAATTTAACTGTAACTAGGAACATTAAGACACCTTCCATTCTCTACTTTTTTTTCACTCCATCTCTCCATCTTTCTCTCTATCCCTCTCAGTCTACTTTCTCTCACACTCAATCTCTCTTCTTCACTCCATTTTTATCTCCTTTTTTCAATATTTTCACTCTCTCTTTATCCAGGGCCACTCTTGTTCACTCTTCTTTCCTTCTTCCACTCTTCTTACCTTTCTTCTTTCCTTCTTTCACTCTTCTTTCCTTCTTCCACTCTTCTTCCCTTCTTCACTCTTCTTTCCTTTCTTTTTTCCTTCTTCCACTCTTTCCTTCTTCCATTCTTCTTTCCTTTTTTTACTCCTCTGTCCTTTCTTCGCTGGATTCAAATATACTGGCGGAGCCGTCTTTATTTAAAATTCGCCGTGCATATATAAACTATAGCGTTTTTGCGGTTTTCAGGGTCAAACACTAATAATTTAATCGCGATTAATCTAGATTAATGAATTTCAAAATGTGAGTTAAATTCGTTAATTTTTTTTAGTCTATTGACAGCCCTAATATATATATATATATTATTTTATGACTATTAATACATGTAAATATGACTGAATTTATTGATATGTAGTGATGGTCATTTTATATCACGAGTTATTATTTCAAGATAATTCCTCAAAAGTCACCCCCACTATGGTATTGGGCCTCATCCCGAAAGCGCACTTAGCCTAAAAAGCACTTGAAATCGTTCGTAAGAGGAATCCTACGTTGCAGACGGGTTTCCCGATGCGGCACTTAGCTTAAGTGTATCTTTCGTTGAGAAGAATTCTACGTGTGGTCAGGACCAGTAGTAACTTCACACTTAGCGATTTAATCCACCAGGGGCGTCGTTCGACCGTCGTTCGGAAGAAAGGGGAATTTAAAAAAAAAAACATGGCTACTTGAAGCGAGGAATATTTTACATTAATAAAGCTATCTACAAAACTTTTTATATGTTTATAATGACTCGGTTTGATCTGAAATGTGCTACGCGACCAATGCAGAGTATGTAGGTCTTAACTGAAGCTTTCAAACAGTAGTTTTATGGCACAATTAGCGCTTATGCCACCACTCCATTGGCTTATATGGTAGCTTTCTAGCTAGATGGTTGTTTCGTGCCCTACACAGTTGTATACATATATATTTGCAACCATGTTCTTCATTGAAACTTTTTTTAAATCGCTAGTTTCATAGCTCATACAGTCACGCATGACGTACGCTTCAACCCCCTCGACACATTAAAGATTATACAAAATAATATGTTATTGAACTAAGGAGATGGCTTTTCTGACTGTGTAGTTAGGCTGCAATATTAGGAAATTGACATGTCATTGAGCGCGGGGGGCAGCTTGCTTCATCAGTGGTGGCGCCTGTGCCTGAGATGAGTAACTTTGAGTTGTTTCCCTGAAGGCACTGAAGCCGTTCAACTTGTACATAAGAAGCCTATGAGTTTTTTGTTTTTGTTTATTTTGTATTTCTTCTCTCCTTGGTAACTGTACTTATATTGCCTAATTGTACTGTGTCTAAAAAGAGAGAGATGACTTTCTTATAACGCGCCCTTTTGTAGTTGTTTTTCAATAATGCCCAATTATGCCCTGAGTGATGTTTATTATTTGATCTTTTCTAGCCTATATATATTTATTGAGGTATTGTTCTTATGTCGACACTTGTTATATTGGAACTTCATTCATGAGCCTATACATGGGTTTCTTGTATACAAACATTGAAGGCTGCGCGCGCAAATCCGCAGCAGAAAGCCATCTACCCTAATACAAATGAATACAGAAAACCCAGTTTAAATGTATTGTTTATTACTTATTTAGCCTACCGTTCCCTATTCTGTTGCCATGAATGCTTGCACACACCCTCAACATATTCCCAAACGTAACCTTGTACATTGTTGAGCCTTTTTCTATATTTGATTTGATTTGATATTTTATTTTTCCTGGCAAACGGATGCTTCCTCCTGGGTATACTGAACATCTTACCAACTCTGTTAGAGCAGTTCACCACACAACAACTCCCTGCCATGTTGCCTTCCTCCACAGCTTTCTCATCCACTTCAACGTTATCTTGCTTCTCCGCGAGATTGCGCACGCAACCAGTGATGACGTAGCCGAGAAACCCATATATACACAAGTGAGAAAATCGACTCGTCTGACATCGATGAACAGGCGACCTCCACCCTAAGAGCTACTTAAGAACTCGTGCACGTTGCGCTCGTGCACCTGACTTTAAGTGGATGGTTGGAAAACGCACGTAAATAGAAAGTGTTACTTAGTCTACGATGTCGCGAAAATCCACATAGGCCGTTAAGATACGTCGTTATCGGGAAACGAGGCCCAGGTTTGTTCCAAAAGTTGCAGGATGAAATCCGTTCACAACAGCAGACGCATGTGGCACATACACATAACTCTGTTGTGCATTAATCAAATTATTACTTTTAATATTATTGTAACTAATCATGGCCTCGTTTCCCAATAACGACGTATCTTAACGGCTTAAAGTTATCTTCTAGCTATTTTTTTATCTGCAGGTGAAGGAAACAATAAAATACAGAGCAAAAGCTGACATCACCATTACAAATAGGTCAACATCCTATTCATACATACATAAACACACACACACACACAATACACATAGGATTAAACACATTACAGTTATAAAAACAAATCATCAGAATGTCAACACTTTATTGTAGGGAACAAATGTTAGCCATAGTAACACCTAACTAATAAGTGTCTTTATTAGTGCTCAATAAGACCTGCATTAAGCACCATCATTCCACCATTCATTAGGCTAGTATTCACCAATTTCTTATTATCATTGAATAGGTAACTTATTCTTGATACATTCTTAATGACCAACAAGTCGGTCTTAACCTGGGCCTCGTTTCCCGATAACGACGTATCTTAACGGCCTACGTGGATTTTCGCGACATCGTAGACTAAGTAACACTTTCTATTTACGTGCGTTTCCCAACCATCAACTTAAAGTCAGGTGCACGAGCGCAACGTGCACGAGTTCTTAAGTATCTCTTAGGAGCTGTTTACGTCACGTTAACCTGTTTACGTTAATTGCTGTGAAATTAGCTAGCCTATGCGTGCATGGAACGTGCACTGTGCACTGAATTTGGGGCGGGGATAGTAACGCAATCTCCAGCAGAGTATTTAAACTGTGTTCCCATTGTAAGGACATTTATTACGATCTGTCTGAGAGTGGGCTGTCAAAGCTAGCATCATCGAAGTCATACAGTACAGTAGGCTACATACATTCAATAAAATTAACCTACATTTGAGTCCAACTGCATGACCATTCTTACCCTACACTTACCCTTACAATAAAGAAGTGATCCTATTTCAACCATAACTTCATTTTAAATAATTTCTTTCTTTATGACATTTAGTTTATAGTTTAGACAGCAACGTTGACATCTATATTCAACTGCATCCACTACATAATCTCAAACTTTATTTGTTGGTAACTCTCCAAAAAGGCTACCATTAACACATTTCTTAATGAAAAGGAAACATGCATCACAATAATACTTCAGTGTAACCTGTACCTATGTGGAGTGCATGTATTTACCAACAATCAAACTATACCAACATGTTCATCTTATGTGTCACAACAGAAATCTGTCAGAGCCTGATGGAGGCTTTAGGCTTTGAGAAAGGTCTCTGTCTTGTGGAAACACAAGATGATTACTATAGAGGGGTGTGGTAGGTTAACTTTGAGGTATGTCTTGAGAAATTAACTTTTTTCTAAAACTAAATTTCCAACTTACACAAGGAATTAATTCTTTTTACATTGTCATTAGAAAAAGTTCAGCTCTTCCTGTAGAACAAAGGGTTTGGAATAATGTGGAATAATGAGATATTTATAGATTTAAGGATGAATTTGTCTGTAATTTAAGTGGGCCATTTTCATACCATCAGTCTGATTTTATGGAAAGTAATCATTCACGTTGGATCATGTCGGTTCAGTAATGATATACTATGTAGGTATCACTGATTGATGTGACCTCCCTGCTCTTGAGCAAGGTTTACTTTAGAAGAGTGGCCCTGCCTCCCAGTCACAACTAGCAGCCTGGGTGAGTGCAATTACCATTAATTAGGCCTGCTGTGCCATTGCATTGAGCAGTCAGCAATACCTGACTGCATTTGCAATTTGGCAGTAAAAAAATACCTATTCTATAATTATGCTGTCCCTATTAGTAACATACTCAGACAGTGTATGGCTACAAACTTTCTATTTTTGTCCTTTTCATATATCAGTAATCTTGCGGTTTAGAACAACTAGTTGGTTATTAAGGATGTCCAAAGAATAAATGACATGTTCAGTGAGAATAAAAAATTGGCAAATACAGGCCTAATAAATGATCATTGATGGATACTGCAGACTTTATTAGGCATTTATACGGGCACATACAGTATTAGTTATGTGTTATTGTTTAACATATGTTCCCTAGGCTAAAGTGTTCCTGAATGTCAAATTAATGCTAACAAGACTGGTGACTTAAAATCCATTTTTGAACTTCACAAGAGATAATATGGAAGTCTGTGCAGGTTTTCAGATTGAAACTTATTCAGTTCTTTAATAACTTGAGGAGAAGGCGGATTGTGCACAGGAGGAGCCTCATTTAGGGACGTTGCATTCTCCCCTTGAAGCAGTCCTTGAAACTCTGCTCACTCGCACAGAGCGGAGCTGAACACAGCCCTTCAATTATGAATAATAATGCTGGCAGGTTCCTCTCATCAGTGGCCTCATTATGGATGTTCTATAAACATTGGAATGTATTGATTGATTAATAGTGTTGTGCTGAATGAGCATCAATTTCACATTTTTCAAACGTGTGAAAAACAATTAGTCATAAACATAATTTCATTTATTTTTTTCAAATTTGAGAAATATAGGAATAGTTTGTTTTGCAAGATAGTTGGCTAGTTCCAGGTAAAGTTAGTAGCCATCCCTTACTCTGGTTGTTTATCCTTCTGGTTTGATAGCTAGTTGCAACTGTTTTTTTTACCACTACTATCACAAGTTATATCTAAGAAAACACTAAATTATTTTTGATATCTCCAGGTCAAGATGCAGAGGGAAAAATAAATAAATACAGACAGAAAGCCACAGGCCTATCCTCAGTCAGGAGGTTGATAGTGCAAGAGGTAGGTTAGGTATGATGAACGGCTAGTGGTGATCTTTCAAGAAGACTGTGCAGTTTGGAAACTAGGTTACTACTGCTGAGTCATGTAACGTCACAACAGTCTCATCTGCACTCAAGCTGCTTCCTGTGCTCTGGGTTTGAAAACGCAGCTATGACACAGTTGGCAGGTTCCTTTCACCTGTGGATTTAATATCTACATTTTCTAAATTCATTTGCATTGTGGATATAGTCTTTTTATGGGAATTTGAAGTTTTTGAGTGAAGCAGGCAAGATTTAGATCTTTTTCAAGAAAAGTGGCAGCCTGTACAATCTTAACTATAGAAGTGCGTGAATAAGTGAGTAAGTCATCGTCACAACACAAAACCATCTCTAAATCTCTAAAATATTATTTGTGTGGGAGAATACTGCACTAACAACTGATTTAAAAAAATGATGTCTCTAAGTTTGGGTTTTAAAATAACGTCTCTAAATATAAATGTCAAATTGCACAAAATTGCGTCATTAAAAAAAATATATCTGGGGAAGGACCACCATGCCCCCACTCTAACTGCCCCACCCACACACACAGAGAACTTTGGCCCTGATTTTATTGTTCATGATTAGTCTAAACACATTATGAGGCTAAAACGCTAGACGAAATAAGCAAATCAGTTAAGGGTCATATAGGCCTGTAACTGATAATTAATAAAGAACAAATGTAGAAATCAGTTCAAATAGGTCAGAGTCGTAATCAGTTGAGTGTTGAAAATAGGACACAGTTGTATTGAGTACGAACCGGCTGTTCAGGTAATTGAAAATGGAAAGGAAAAATACTGAAAGGTGTTCTTGTCTCCACAGGCCAAAGAAAAGGAATATCTGTTTCCAGGGTATAAGAGATGAACTCAAATCCTCTGATACAATGAAGAGCTGAAAATGAGCTTCTGTTTGGCCAAGGGTAATATAGTCGAGCATATTACCTTGGGTTTCTGCAAGATAACTTTCTAAAGTAAATACAATCCTTCTTCCACATCTAAGGGCGATACTTTTGTGTGACTTCATGAGTTTGCCTCAGTATAACACATTAAAATATGGTTATTTCAATGCTATTCATTTGAACCAGATAATCATCTTATCACGTGTTGATTTTATTTAGTTGCAGAGGGACATTTGTACTTGAACTCTCATTAACAGTGATGAATACATTCAGTTAAATTATGTGTGTCTTCATCTAGTAACATCCAAAAGTATTAGCAGAAATTAATTTGAAAAGATACTGAAAGCCTGCTTAAAATTAAGACATTTGGATTAAGATGTAGGTGGGCACTGGTGTGTTGTGTGTCGGTGTGTGTGTGTGTGTGTGTGTGTGTGTGTGTGTGTGTGTGTGTGTGTGTGAGAGTGTGTGTGTGTGTGTGTATGTATGTGTATTGAGGGAGTTGGTTGTCGAGTTGGGCATGAAGGTTCGCAAAGTTTTTGAATTTTCTCCAGCTTAAATTGTGGATGAAGGTGGAATCTCTTAAGTGTTACTTCAATTGTACATAGTGTGTCTCTCCAGACAATAGTTAAAGGTCTCATTTTTCATGTCAGATTAACTTAGTGATAAGTCAATAACAGAAACCCTTGTTGTAAGTCTGGAACAACATTATGACAAACTGGAATGAACAAAAGCCTGGAGAGAGGGGGCAGTGGGAAAGTCAGATTCAACAACTCAAAGAGCTCTGCAGGTGCAGCCAGCGAAATACTTTAGCAATATAGTACGAGTGGGAGTGGGGTAGGTAAGGGATAATCCCACGGGTGGTGTTCGGCCGTAGCCACCGAGGCCGGAGGTGCAACCACGAGTGCTATATTGCTTTTATAAAACAATTCTACAGTCAACAAATTAACATTTCCACACGAAGTTATTGATTAAAAATGGTTTATTTCGCCATTGTTTCTCCGCAACAAAAAATAGTTCCATTGTCAACGTCTTGGTTTGGAATTATAAGAATTTTGAATTAACGGTTATCATCAATGCGCTAAAGAATGTTTCATCGCGGAGTGATTTATTATTAGCTGTGAAAAGTCTGAGTTGGTATGTTGACGGATAATCCAACTCATGGAACGTCTCTCGTCCAATCAGAAACAGCTAAATAACGCGATAGAACCCAATTGTTTTATAAAGAAACATAACTGATGTATTGGAGGCATCAAGGAAAGGCAGGCTGGGTTGTAATGCTTTAGATAGTGATGACTTCTATGTTCCCAATCTTTTGGCATATCTGTCAAGATTTACCTGATATTTGCTATGGCGTGACTTGATTTGCAGTGATTAGCCCATGCCGATGATTAGCCCATGATTAGCCATTGCATAAGCTATTCCCAAGCTTTATCTTGATCTCATTGACTTGTGTAGTGCAAAAGTCACACAAGCCATTAAAGACAAAAAATATTTCACAAAACACAAAAAAATCAAATGCAATTACCCTTTGTCACCGAAACCTCTTTAACAAGGCTGCTGCCCTCTCTGCTAAGTTAGCGATCATCTTTGAAGCAAGTTTTGTCTCTTTTCATGATAAGTGATACAATTTAATCATATGAAGGTACTCCATAGTCCAACTCACTTAAATGGGATTTCAGACATTTTGGCGGTTCACATTTGCGAGATATTTGCAAAATGTCTGAGGGCTTGCGGTTAATCACAGATACGTCCTAAATACGGGGATGTATTTTCATTCTCCCTGGCTCTCTCTCTTTTACATACGAATATCATTAATGTATCAGGGAAGTGATGTGTGGAGTCTGAGTTCATTCCCACTCAGTCACATGTCGTCTTCCATAACAAAAAAAGTAACGTTTGTGGTGTATTCCCCCCAGACTGTATTGTGATCCTCTGATCCTCAGAAACTCTAACTGTTAGAAAAAGACAGCAAGTTCAGGTACTCTTAAAAAATGTATGACTACCAATGAGCTTTAACCGCACTCTCTGAGTTACTGGGGATTTCTGGGTCACACAATTATTGTAATGTCATGAAAACACGCTGTCTTGGACCTCCATGAGTCGATGGCCTGAAGAGTGAGTGATCACCCTGATGGGTGCGTGATTTGATCGTGGTGGGGAAGCGACTGAACAGATGATAATTTTTTAATTGCCACAGCGGGGCCAGTGTTATAGATTTAGATGAGCTGATGAGAGTAATGGGCGCACTACCAACATTCTGCTGAGGAAGCCCCAGGCCATTATATTCAAATGCCCCCTTACTTATCCTGACGGAAATCTCATTAAGATACAATCGGCAATGCAAAAAAACAAACCACAAGTGAAGCTAGGAAATGTATTCATACTGGTGGCAGGATCACTGCATGAGCTAATATTGTTCTCTATTTCACAGAGTATACAGTCCAGCAACACACTGGTGTTCATTTTTACTACTTCATTTTTACTTCATTTTGAATCTCTCATTGGAAAATTCACATTCCCCCATTTATTTGCTAGAATGTCTTGCAAGAAGTTGCAGAATTGGGAAAAGAACAAAGCCTGGCAATCATAAACCAACATAATTGTGTGTGTGTTTTCACAAGGGCATCCTTTGAGATTCAAACGTGTCACATTGTGTGAGGACCAAGAAAAACTCTCCTACCAGCCTGCATGCCATATGTGATGATCTACAGAAAGATCCAGGGAGTGAACAGGAGGCAGCAGTGAATGGACAAACAACAACAACAACAGGCTGATGGACACACAGATGTGGTCAAATCTATTCTGAAAACCAGCCAAGACTAAATGTACCTATCAGGACAGTCTGGTATCAGCCACAAACACACAAACAAAAACAGACTGGAGTGCTACTTCACAGACAATGAGAACACTACCATTTCCACCTGAACAATGGCATTAAGGAAGTATAGGAAATGAAATTCATATGTCAATATTCCATCATTTCCTGTCAACACTTTTGAAGTTGAAGAAGACTTGATTAATAAATCCATGTGCCAGATGTATACAAAAGAAAAACACACACACACACACACACACACACACACACAAAAACATTAGTCAAACACAGACTGAATTTACAGCAATCATCAATTACACTGTGCCAAATTTATAATCAGCAACATGTTCACAAAATCAAGGATTCCTATTCACTCTTGATTGTCAAAACATGCTGACCTAACTGATTCACAATTGGTTGATATATATATATCTTTTATATACTCATGCAGCATCGGAAGAGGTTTGAATATTTACATAAAGCATCAGTTTCAACAAATGAAGGTAGAATGATACAAGGAACCATAACTTGCTAAAAACAAATGTGCTAGTTTTTAATGCTAAGAGATTTTAATGGAGTTCCAGTGCTGCTTTCAACTCTGAAATTGGCAAGACTTTCAAAGAACCGTCTGCATGTTGATTTGTGTGGTTGACTTTTGCCAGATAGAACGTCCAGCGTCATATTTTATGTTCAGCCATTTACTTCTGACGGGGGAGGCAGCTGATCAGTGAGTAAAACGGCCAAACTGGATTGCATTTCTCTCTCTCTCTCTCACTCTTTCTATTCATCTATCTCTGTCTGTTTCTCTCTCTCCATCTCTTTAGACAAACTAAAAAATGGGCTTCATATCTGAAAGGCTGCATCTCGGACAAACTGGGCTTTTTTGCATTTCAAAGTGGGAGGACTGTGCTAAGGCAGGCCTGGGGACAAGTCTCACATTCTCGCTCGCTCACCCGCTACCCTGCACGGATTAGCCAACTTTAGATTAGCATGACCCAAGAGCATTACCTCGCTCTGCCAGGAGCGCTCTCATTCTCTCTCTCTCTCTCTCTCTCTCTCTTTCTCTCTCTCTCTCTCACTTGCTCGCTTTCTCTCTGTCTTGTCTTTTTTTAGGACACCACTTTGTAACAACTCAGAGGAACATGTTTAAGGGGGAAAAAAAGAGGAAGAAGAAGTGCTCACAAAACACCTGGTGTTCTGAAAACGTCAACAGAGGGTGGAGTCTGTGACTAGCACAGAGCTGGTGCTCAGAGCAGGCCCAACGGTAGCGCTGCATACTTGCCAACACCCTGCTATTCCCTGTCCCCGTTTAGATCTAGCAGCATAAAAGATCAGAGGAATATTGGCCTGGTGTATGAACATGTTATGAGCAGTACCTCGACAAAGACATCCTCTATTTAGAGCCTGATGGAGGGTACTTCTACAGTGGTAATAGTAGTGAGTAGCTCTATCTGCGTTTTCTTCTCTGTCTCTCTGTACTTGGAAAACTATCTTTAGCATGGCATTGAGGGGTTATTTATGCACCTTTTAGTTCCAGGGTTTTTCGCTTGTCTCACATCCTCCACCTCCTGGGCCTGATCTCCAACAGTCTAAACACACACACACACACACACACACACACACACACACACACACACACACACACACATCCACTGATTTCTGGAGCTCTTGAAGACTCCCAGGCTGCCACATTAATTGGGTAGGCCAAACAGTGTGAGGAGATATAGCAGGATGAAAGAATTAATCTTAGGCATCCGGAGACTAATTGTCCTGTTCGGGCTCTGATCTTCCTGAACAGGTCAGAGAGGCTGTGCCTACGGAGACCTGCTCCATCGTCTGGAAAGAGTCTGCTGTTTTTCGCTCCTGACATTCACACACACACACACACACACACACACACACACACACACACACACACACACACACACACACACACACACACACACACACACACACACACAAATGGTGGTGATGGTTTTAAAATATCACACCATGAAGACTGGGAAGCAATTAGACTACACACTGTGCTCTGAAGGGTTACGAAGAAAAAGGTCCTGAAATGAACCTGTACTTTGTGAGAACAATGATAAGGTTATTAGACCACCGTCGACACACGCTTGTTCACTGTTCGTCAGCTCCTGTGTAACAATTCTTTCTGCCCGTTTCATGACGATACAGTCGTTAGAATACCGCAGACAGACCTCTGTGGAGACCTCTGTGCAGATAGGGCCATATTCTAAGAACGGCTGTAATGAGATGGTTTTGTCATGAAGTACGATTTATCACACAGTGAAGGAACTCAGGTCTTTAACATTACATTGCTCTTGGTTTAATAACGTGGTTTAATAACTTACATTAACACTCCATCATAAGTTTAACAGATCCATGTCATAACTGAACATAAGTCAGCATGGCAGTTGGTCCAGTTTATATTAAGGGTAATTGTCAGGAAAGCTCTAAAAATGTATGATGCTATTACAGCTTATTAGCATATTAAAAGTTGTTATGGCTAAAGAACATTTTTGACAGCTGCCATAACATAACATGCATAGAACATGGTTGTAAACTTATGATCGGGTTTACAACATGATTTGTAGGAAGGAATATATTTTATGCTGTTTGTGTCTTACAGCAGTATTTCACATCAAAACATTTTCATTATAAATTACTGAAGACACTGGGTCACATCACACCAGAAGGTGAGTGTACCCCAGGATTTTCAGAAATGCCTAACCCCCCCCCCCCCGGAGGCTCCATCTTGATCCTAGATGAGCCCAGCGGGAAGCTTTGACAATCCTCTGTCAGACTCTCAGCAGCAGCAAACAGGTGCCATCAATCGCCAAGACGTCAAACCTTACGCTGCCGAGTCGAGTACACAAGTCCGCTAATTAAATCTCACCCATGCGTAACGTGTCGGCTGTCCAACAGGCTCCGTGATGTGATGTGCAAGTGACTGCAAGAATAATTGAGATATTCCCTCCGTTCGCAAAAGAAAAGAAAAAAGAAAAAGGTAACAAACATTTTAAAAAGTCACACCTCAGCTGGTTACGAGTCATGCCGTGCGGAGAAAAAGATTGCAGCTATGCATGTGCTGCCTCTAGCACACTGCGGGTCCCACAGTGCCAACACGTACAATATGATTTTTACTAAAGGCCACTGAGATGACTGCAGAAACGAAGCCAAAATAATTTGCAGACGAACACTCACCCACGTCCCTTGGCTCTTGAATCACATCCAATGCATTAATCTAATGGACTTTGATTCATCATTTATCATATATCACGTAATTCAGAGGGGCGATGGAGAATGAACTCATAGAAATTGTAATATTCATTTGGCTCTCAGGCTTTTTACACCGACGACGAGGGCTGGTGGTGCATCTTGTGAACTTGAAGAAACGTGATAGGTCTGACATGGAGCAACAACACCCCATCCCCCCCATCTATCGCTCATCAGTCATTCACTCTAAAAAAAGGATAGTGAACTTGCTTTGATCCCCAGCACTTTGAACATTCTGTCAGGCTTTGCTTTTATACAAAAAAAAAGCAATCTAGCAGGCCTACTAGATGAAATGCTTATGCAACACACTATCAGAGTTTTTTTTTTTGCCTCTCCTCCTCTGACAGACTTCTTTTTGGAAATCAAAGAGGTTTCTCTCTTTTTTTTTCTCAAGAAAGAATTGAATGGGGCTTACAAAAGTGCCACTCGTGCACCCAGGAGTTCCTAGAGCAGGCCTGCTGGACTCATAAGCACATGTTAGCCTACCACCGGAGCAGAGACAATGCGGCACTGATGATAACGCTCCAAACCACAGCATAATAAGAATCCTGGGGACAACGCAAAAGGCTTGACTCTGCACTGAGAAAACCCTGAGCCGAGTCCTTTGTAGTCTGCGGTGCCGTGCAATTTGTGTGCTTCTTTAACCGCTGCTGTTTAATTAGGCGTAAAAGAAAGGAAGTATGGTAATTTGCTGGAGGTAAGTTCAATGTGCGTGACACTGTATGGAAGAGGGTTGGCATGTGTCCCCAAGAAGTCACTAAGTCATACTGAAAGTACGAGCACAGATATTTACAGCGCTGCCGTTACATGGACTAAAGCGTAGACCTATTAGGCTACAAAATAATCATAGTGCTCTTGGAACCAATGGCAGCAAGATGATGGCTTTCAAAAGCCCTTCCCTCTAAAAGTGTGAAGGTGGACAGGACCAGGAAATGGTGCTATTTGGACTATTGCCCTGTGGGAAGTGTTGTGCTATGGTTCATTACACAGCACTAAAGGTCAGAATTGGATGTGATGTGAGACGCTTTTTTTAATAAATGCCAGACGTGTACACACTGAGGCTATAATAAAAATGCTGTTACAATCAGTTTTGTCCAAACACAACGTGCGTGTGTGTGTATTTGTGTGTGTATGTGTATGTTTGTGTCTGTCTGTGTCTGTGCACCTGTGCGTGTGTGTGTGTGTGTGTGTGTGTGTGTACCGGTATGTGTGTTTAGGTATTGAGCCTGTGGCGTCTCTCTTATTGCCACTAACAATTAAATTACCAATAATTTAGCATTTGACCAGCACTGATCGCATTTAGCCAAAGCACAGATTGCTTTGTTTATCTCTGCTCTCTGATGGCATCAATCATTATTTTGCTCTGGCGCACAATGGTGACCTTGCCCTGCCCATATGTCCATATTTCTCTGTGTCCATGGCTGCTGCTACTCAGGGCAACAGCAAGCCTAGAACTGCTGCTCCAGCTTATTCCGCTGCTTGACAACGTCAAGTATTAAAAGCCCATCTGTTTCCTTGGCTAGTATAAAGTACCTACGCAACTTTCTCTTTGTGTGTGTGTGTGTGTGTGTGTGTGTGTGTGTTTTGTTCTACACAGGCCTCGTCCGTACACCTGGATACCTGTGGCCTTATCGTTTATTTCCAAGGGAATGGCACGGCCAGAGAAATGCAGACAAAGCAAGGTGCTAAGCGTGGCCAGATCTGAATCTCTGAGGTGTTGGTGAGTCAATATTAAACGGTTCGACCCAGCCAGTGAAACTGTGTAGTCAGCTCGGCAGGTATGCCAGTGTCCAGCTTGAGACCGGGCGAATATGCAGCATGGATATTAATGGTCTCAACCGGCCAAGGACACAGCTTGTTCCTAGCCTCTCTACGGCATTTAAACTTCCCCATGCCACCAACCTCTGAAGCACCTCTAGGTCACCACCAGAGACCCTTTTTGGAAATATGAAAATAAATTAGGAATCATGCCATATGAGAAATGGGTAGACAGAAAATAACTTGATGAAAAAGAGCTGGAGGAAGATGCTACTGAGCATAAAGAAAACTCGGAAAGCGAGGAAGAAAAAGAGGCGAGTGTATCCTTGGGCGACTGAGGGAAAAAAGAAACTGCAAGCAGAGGAAAACAGTTTCAGGGCAAGGAAAGAATAAAGAAAATGAGTGCACCACAATTATTCTGTGATGCATGGAAAGATGAAATGAATGTACTTTGCATTCCTGTTTTGGAAGGAACCTTAAATATTTAATGTATTGCTGGGTACTGTTCTTTTCTTAGGAATAAATGTCGCTGACATCAAACATGAGTCATATTCACAGTATCTATCACATTACTGTAGTACTTGTCCAGTGTCCAGGTACACAGATAATGACAGACCTAGAGGTATCCAATAATAATGATAATATGAACACATGGCAGCTGTAAGCCAGTCTACATCATTAGATGACATAATTTCCTGCTAATATCTTGAGAGATGCTTATGATATTATATGTCTAGTAAGGTCAACTAGAGTTTGCTTCTTGGAACATGTTCCAGGTGTCTACATTCTCAATGGACTGCCTGTTTATGAATTCAGCTATCCCAAGTTCTTTCAAACAAGTACCCAATCTTAAAAATCAGGAAGAACGACATAAAAGACACTTTTATGTCACAAACCAAATCTTCTTTCCGTGCCCGCCACTTCCGTCTTGCAGCCATCAGGGTTCTCTCCAGCATGCTGAAATACAGCCGAAGATTTACAACTCCTAACCACATGGCCACCAGGCGCATTGCTGGTAATATATATTGCCTAATGGCTGCCGCTCCTCCGTCACTGATAGTCACTCAGCGTTTGATGTTGCTGGGTTGTAAATCCTCGTGCTGGGCAGATAGCACCAGACAAGAGGGATGCCTGCCAGTCGGAGGGCTTTCCATCACCACTTTCTCAGCTGCGACTCGCGACAACCAGCTTTCCATGTCGCCAAAAGCTTTCATTGTCTGTGGCAGCAGCATGAGGGGGAACGGATGCTATCTGGCGGCTGCAGGCGTGATCCCATACCGGCTAATCATAAAAACTAGCCCAACATTCGGGGCTGGGAAGCTGGAGAGAAGCCTGTGAAGGGAGATGGTTGTTATTATTCCCTCCCCCAAACTGAGCTGTGAAAGAACAGTGATTGCAGTATTTAAATGTCTCTCGGGCATGTCGCAAACAAGCTGAGACCAGGAGCTCCAAGTGAGTGGCACTCAGACTTGGAGCAAACTGTGAGCTGCTTAGAACTGTGGAGTGTGTGGTGGTTGTTCCACATCAAGTGAGTTATGGGTAGTATCTATTGAGGAAATATAAGTGCCTGAGTTGCAACATTGCATCAGATTCACAATTTGCTACAGTTTCAGAATTCAGGTGAAAACTCAAATAGCTAGGCCACGAGTCCACTTAGTTTTTGAGGGGGCTTGATTGGTCCATTGGATTAAACTTGGAAAAGATTCAAATGCAATTTTAGCCCTCTCATCCAGGCTCATACATTATTATAAATCTCAGCATCTTGATCAAAACGAGGTGTTGTTTTGTTTCCAATTACATTTCCTACCCAGTTTGTGCTAACAGGCCCCCTTTCCTCCACGTCAATGAGCGATCTGAAGAAAGACTTCCCCGGAATTCAAAGTGAAAGCGAGGCGAATAATTCATGGCCCTCCTGACGCTGGCTGGCTTGATCTCTGCTGAGCACGAGCAGCTGGCCACCCAAAGCCTTATTAATGAACTCCCTCCAACTCCTCTTCCTGCTCCACAAGTTCTGCTGGAGCTCCCTGGCATGCTATCACATGGGTATTCCCTCATCCTCGACAAGGAGACGCAAGATGTCTGGACCCAGGCAAACCCTTTAGCTCTAAGCACCAGCAGCTGTTCCTGTGCTCTCATGTTCCTTACACTTCCACACTTAGAGGGGTCCAAGGTACTATGTTAATAGGTTACAACCTACCCATCTCCACAAATCAAGGTTCAAATAAATACTACATTCTTTAAAAAAAAAAAACAACATATATTATATAAGTTTAATTTAATTTAATTTATAAAGTCACAGCTGAGCTAAACCACCAGACAAGAAGTCTAAGAGAGAGAGTACAGAGCAAGATAAAGAGAAGGTGGGAAGATTATGTATAGTGTTTTGTAGTAATAGTCATAGTAGAAACTATAGTTGTAATACAACTAGTTTTACCACGGGTTGTGACAAATGAATTTGCCTGAAATTCAATAGACAATTGGAACTGCTCAATGTTCATGCCTTTAGATACAGCCACATCCTCACAGTATCTTGAGTTTACCTTGCTCATTCTGATTGCATCTAAGCAGGCTTCAGTTTTCTCCAGGAGCCTCATTCAGATGACTGCGTACCTCCCAATGTGCTCATAAGCCACATGCCCAAGGGAAAATAAAACAGCAGGTTATTACAGCAGATTATTATAATCAGGAGAGTTGTGAAATATTGGTTACATATTTGCTTTGATTTAAGTTATTAGTCTGCACTCATAACTGACAGGGTTGAACATTTCATCTTTAATGAAAAGGCTTTTCCACTTCAATTTCATGGCAATACTGATCATTTTTAGAGCTGTGTACTGGCTTTTTCACTGTTACAGCTCTCCCGATGAAATTGAGGTGGTGCCATGGTGATTTGAGACTGGTCTTTCCATGCGGACTGAAGTATTTAAAAAAAAAATTGGAAGCCACAAACACACAAATGCTCTGCCGCTCTACAAACACTGAGCAGAATTATATGAAATTAAACTGTCTGCATGCCCAGCATAAAATCTCTTATCCCAAAGGTAACATTTGGGCAGACTCAGGCATTCAGGGAACAGGTGCAAATGAACAGCCTCCAGAGACAGTTTATATATATATATTTTTTTACTCATGTGCAGTTAATTGTGCCTTTTGATGTTCCATGTGTTCCACTTCCTCTGCGGTTTCTCTATGCATGAATGACTAGAGTGTCATCTTAGTCTAAGGACACTTCCTGTCCATCAAGCCACATGTCTCATTTACAAATTAGTGACTCATTTCTCATGGCCATATGCACATTTCATTACCTATAATTTAGCTGATTAGTTATGGGCGAACATTTTTGATGACCCAATTAAGGTAGAATTTAGCTGTACACAAGAGACTGGTTGAGGCCAAAAGGAATATGAGCTGGATGAGTGTATAAACACCACAATAATAGCTTGCTTTAGACATTCATATCGTTCATGGAAGTATATCAAATGGGGCATAGTTTCGGCAGGAGGCAAATTAATTGAAGTTGGACAGACTGCATACTCTTGGGTATCTTATATCTCTCTGCTAGTTAGATGAGTCACATTTTTTATTAAAATGTAAATTGCATTGAATGACAATGAAAGGAACACAGTGGGGCATAAAATGAAATAAGAAAATGGTTAGGGCTGGGTTTGCTGTAACAGTAGAGCTGAACCGGATGAATAGAGCTATGATGTTGTGTGTACAGTAAATATCATGTTAAGATAAGCAGGAGGATCACACAATCACACTGTGAAAGCTGTTTCAAGTTTCAAGACAACAGACGAGAAGAAAGGGTGTCGCAATAGTTTTTTTTGACGCTTTGTCAGAACAATACATTGTCTCAGTATAAAATATGGACGCATCATAATGTTTTTCTGTAAATATATACAACTAAATTAGATTGCATATACTGTTTTTTCTAAGAATGTGTCTTATATCTACACACACACACACAGTACATTACATCTAGCTCTGCCTCAATTCTATTATGTAAATTTCATGACACTTCTTGTGGTTTTAGCGTGTTTGTATTCACATCCAGGCCAGGGTATATATTATCTTGAATGGTACATTTTTTTTCCAAGTGATGCATCTTTATGACTTTTATGACATCTTACACTTCAGTGGAGGAATATAATTATTTACATTTTCGTGTAGTAGTCCCTATAAATTACATGTCGGCTGTCAGTAACTGGACCACAGTCTTGGACAAGCTGCTGTGCCATTGTATCACACTGAGTCTACCCTCAGCAAACTGTGGGAAAGGCTATGTTTGTTTGTTTGTGTGTGTGTGTGTGTGTGTGTGTGTGTGTGTGTATGTGTGTGTGTGGTTGTGGATGTATGCGATTCTAAGTCCTCACTGGTGAGCACCTAGTTAATGGCTGCATATTTTTGTAGCCTTGTAGCTTTGCACACAATCTTACTATCACCTCACCTGAGCCACAGTATTAAGCACTCAGTCCCCATTTTCATCCCCAAACTACATGTAATGTGTTGAAAGGAACGGGGAACATCCTCCATGTAATAACGCAACTGTAATTTTCATGCAAAGGGCCGTGAAAGGTAATTACGCTACTTCCTTTGCCTCTATATTTTTCGCACAGCGCCTTTGTGCCTTTTCCATCAGCAGGTGTTAGATTGCAGTGTCGTGTGAAGAATCTGTGTGATGATGGTGTTTTTTGCAGAGTACTCTACAGAAGATGACACTGTAAAAGGTAATGGTCTATTTTTCTATTTCACAAGGCATAGTTTAGCAAAATGTCCTATTCTCTCCTAAGAGATTAACTTAAGGGGAAGTGATGAGACATGCTTTAATGTTCTACACTTAAAGATTAGATTTAATATATTCAACTGTCAGATCGATAGGCAGAATAACTCTGTTTGTTTTTTTTGCCAGCTCCATTTATTGACATTTACTGGAGATTATTACTCTGTAACAACTAACTTGGTAAAACTTTATTTGGATAGACTTTACAAATAGTTGGTTGAAATTCAAGTCTTAACCAAACCCAGTCCCTAACGCTAACCTCAACCCTAAACCGCAACAGTTTCACCACTAGGGACCATCCAAAACAAGTATGACCACTAACTTTCCTAACTTTCACTGAATGCTGACATAATTCTCTATGTGAGAGAACCTAGGCTCAGGTGTTTAGATTTAATACCAACCATTTGGTCCTACAAAAGCATGAATGATAAATACTATCTTAAGCTCGCTGTCTAAGTAACGTTGAGCACAGGGACCTACAGTGCTTTTGAGCAGGCTTGTAGTGAAAAGTAAGTCACCTTTGCATAAGTTATGATGCTAAGTTGTTGAAAGTCTTTTGACATTAATTATGAAATACTGTAGATCAGCATCTGCATACCCTTGGCTCTTGACACCGCACACTCTTGGCAGGAGTGGTGAAATGTGAGTCAGGCGTAATGACGGGGCGTGGAATGAAGAACAGGCTTGGCAGGGATGCCTTTCGTAAGGACCTGTTCAGGGCACGATGAAATCGGGGAATGTGAGAATGTTCACTTCTCATCAGTGTACTCTGGTTAGAGGTGGATCTGTGAAGTAACAGAGAGCTGGAAGTAAGCACTTCAGGAAGGCCCAAAGAGTCGCCTTAAAGAAGCATTCCGGATTAATTGCTATTCGCTAACGATATGCTAGCGGCTAAAACTAACGAAATCTCTTGAAATGTGCTGACTTTGACATTATGACAAACTAGTTACTCAACAACTGTCCTAACACAGTCAAACATCAAGCAAGTGAAACACAAGACAAAGCAAGACGGCAAATAAGCTACTTATAGTTCGGCAGACAGTAGAAAGCCGGGCGGCGATAGGCAATCTTACATTTAGCGGTTATAAGCCTATGGACCCTGGTATGGTAATGCCACAGAGGCGATTCTCCATAAGTCATTGTAGCGCCCCAATTTTTTTCAAGCTGTGTTTTTAAGGTAAAACTGCTTATCCTAACCCTAATCCTGAAGTTTAATTGTGGCATACTGTTACTTGGCTGACACATGTCCAAAGGGACTCATTTGGACAGTGCATCACAGTTACTATTTTGTCATATTTTTGAGACAAGACTTCGTAAAAGTTGGTGTAACCTATTAGTTTCATTACTTCTTTTAGTAATACCTGCTGGAACTGTAGAGGCACAAACACAGGTTTGATGCTGCATTATTTGAAAACATTTCAAAGCATAATGCTCAAGGCTTTGTCAATACTTAAAGTTGACGAATTCCTGAATACCAAAAATAACACATCAAATGTATATATCCATGCACCATCGGAAAACAGACATGATTATTTTTCATTTATGATTTGCAATGGGTTCAAAGAGGCTTTCTGCCCTGTTAAATATGCAGTTTAGAAAGCTTTCAACTGTATTAAACCAAAGTGGACAGAAAAGAAATAAAAAAGAGATGATTTTCTCCAAGAGCTCATTTAAAAACAGAGGGCGAGGGAGAGAAAGATTCCTCGCAGGCTGATTGAAGTTGACAGCTCCATATTGCCTTTGACTACACTCTTCTCTCTTCAGCCCCCATGCAGACAATCTACTGAGATATACTTGATATCTTTGCTCAGTTTCAATTTCTCAATAAAGCCCAACTTAAGTCACACACGCAAGAGAAAAAAAAGATGAGGGGTGACAAAGACAGAGGTGATAAGCGATGTCATTAATCCTCACCTCAAAAAAGAAGTGATAGTGTTTTATCCAGCGACTGAAGTGCCTTCTACATCACAAGGAACCCATCTGACTGGACTTCAGAAAAGTTACAAGGCGGCAGCAAATATGTAGTTTAGGCGAGAATTATGCCACGTTTCAGTTGAAAGACTGCAGAGATCACTCATATGTTGTTGCAATCTATGACCATATCTCAGGCCATAAGTGGCAAGTGTATGTGTATGTGTGTGTGGTGGTGGTGGGGGGGGGGCTTATTCAAAGAAAGAGACAGAGATTTATCAGAGAACAGCCTGATTCGATTTGGCTGTCAGGTAAGAAAGAATGACACATTTTTCACCAACACATTTTTCTAAGTGCATGTGGGTGTTGAAGTCAATGGTGCGCAGCCAACTACAAGAGCAATATTGTGCTGGTTTTGTTGTAAAAAAATCTCAATGTTGCTGAGCAACTTTAGAGCAGGAGTCTCTCCTAAGGTTTGGTAAAATGGTAATGTTCAGCAATGTTCCTGCCCACATTTTTCACCTCAGATCTAATAGAATCGAATATAGTATATAATGTATTAAATATAGAGATATATTTTATTTATGTATTCTTTCAGTGCTTAAATTAACAGACCTGAAACATTCATATTTCATTCGTATACTGTAATATGCATAAAAGTAATACAATTCTGTACGTATAATTAATATGATTAAACATGAAATACAACATTATCATTACATTATCATTAAATATTTAACATGTCCTAAGGACAAACAAAAATACAAACAATTTTTGGTTGTGTGTGTTTCAATCACTGAATCATAATTTTTAACCTGAAAACGTTCATTGCAAAAGTGTTTATGTTGGTGTGAGATGATTTCATGATTGCAATTGGAATATATCTGTTTCAAGAACAAAAAGAAGCAGGGGAGCCCATTGAATAGAGGAGAATAAGTACCTCTACAATATCAGCCAGAAATGGTAAAGCACGCTGCAAGCTGTTCCTGTATCCTGGCCCATTAAGCACAGTAATGCTGAATGCCTCTGCTACTGATAAACATCACACTGCCTCAGCACAAGATTAAAGATGGCAGAAATATCCCTTTGCTGTCCAGGCTGGGGGTATTTTTTATTTTTTCAGCTGTTGTTGTTGATTCCAGGCGTGATTAATATAATGTTGTTGCGCTAGTATTAACGTTTGTGTTATTGAAAGTCGGCGACCTTCACGATATGAGAAAATGTGCACTGAACTATGACAACACATGAGTTACAATTGCTTTTTTTTCTAACCAGTGATTTCTGTGCGTTATGGCATTACATGTAGGAACCAATGAGATGCTGTCAAATGTTTCTACAGAACCTTTCCTGGTGAGAGGAGGCAGTTTCACGGGTGACAGTTCACAGAAGAGAGAGAATGTCGCCTTACGCTATCAACTGTGTCTACAGTGTCACAGGAGTTTTCAACTTCATTAATTCACTCAAACGCTGTTCAAATATAACACAAATTACACGTTCTGAGGTTATGATGGATTACCCAAATTAAAGTGAATTTTTTTTTTCAAGATAGTTAAAAATACTACATAATTAAGGTTTCACTTAAAAATGTATGCAGATCAGGAATGGAGCCATAATAATGGCCTTAAGCTTTTGTTCAGGAGTGTCTTAGCTTCCAGTAACAGTGACAGGCAGTACTCCATTTCTCTCCTCCTATGCCATGTATACATTCCATAACAGCCCACCTGTTATAGAGTATGAGTCAACAAAAATCCTCTATGAGGTACAGTGATGACTTAAATGTGTAGTTTTAAACCCCCCTGAACCCATGATGTGATTCCAGACCTCCATTCAATGAAATCTAACACCTTAATGTGAAGAAATTCATTATTCCATATAAACAAACAACAATAGAAAAAGAGCATATTTTTGCAACTTCAACCTTTGCAAAGGCTGGTCAGTAAACAACACAAATAGGGATCTCAGACTCCCCCCATCAGACTGAAGCACTGCTCTAAAGATACCTGCTGCCACATACCCATCTAACAACAGCGCTAACGAGTATGCTAACGTGGCCTCACAACCACTATGATAGCAAACACAGTGGATAGATAGCAATAATCATATTGAGATCAATATAACATATAAATGACATATAATCCAGTAGTGACCTGATTCCTCTGAGTGAAAATGGCTGAGATTGAGCTGCTTTGACCGACTGCCTTCAGTAAATGTAACCTCTTTCTCCTGATGTTTATTTCTTCAGACAAAAGAGCAGGTGTAATCCCAGAGGAACCTAGCTTAACTCCTCCCAAGACAAGAGACAGTCTAATAAGGTGAGTACCCTTTTAACAGTCTCCCTCTGTCTTTCTCTCTCTCACTCACTCTCCCTCTGTCTTTTTTTTTCCGTGTTTCACAAAGGATCTTTGATTTTGAAAAGTTGGAGAGAGCACATTATTTGACCCTGTTTGCTGGGGAAAGAACACTATGTCATTTGACAGTAAGAACGATGCAAAAAAGCTGCGCAAGGAACGAAGACTCAAAATGTACAGACTGCAATGCAAGTAGAGGACTTTACATTATTCATTTTCTTTAGTTCAGCTTGCATTTTGTTTTCTGATGACCGAAACTACACAGTGCATCCAGCTCGAATAAAAGATGACTATGGATAACTCTGGTCTTATACAGGTATAATTACTCATAATCGTGTACCATATAGGACGAATCATAGCTTGATCCTCTCCTGTAGTCTTTATTTTGGGTCATTAGCCCCATAAGTCGTAGACAAGTGATCACTTACCCATTCAAATGCCAATGGCTCTGATTTCATAATTGACCTCAATGAGGAGCTTCCAAATGTATGCATTTGTTCTGGTATGGTCCACAGTGGCATGCAAATGAGACAGGGACAAGGTTTGCAAAGCTGTCGGAACTCATTAGAATCCAGGCCATGTTTGTCTATGCTCACCCAGAGGCATTGCCTGTGCTCTAAGGAGGCCAGGCTCCGGCTGCATGTGTGTCTGACAACCTGTTAATGTGGGCCTTGCGCATGGTCAGCCGGAAAAAGCATAGCATCTGCCATCGTGGGCCGGTTGCCACATTTACTTAGAGGAAGGAATGAGTACACGGAGTAAACTTGCATCCGTACGTTTTTTTTTTTTTAATGAGGAATATTATATTATATTGTATGTTGTATGTATGTTATTATATGCAGTGTTATGCAGTGCTGTGTGTTTCTATGGAGGCGATTACTGAGCGTTTGCTACAATGACACACTGACGCGTAATTGCATACCGTGAGTTCAGATACTTAGTGATAATTGAGGAAGCATTGGATGTGATCATTAGCTATCTGGCCGGCTAATGCTAATGGAATAGTGAGAATGGAACGCCTGATGGAATCTCTACACAAAGGATGCCCAGCTGAGGTACAGCTACTGGTATGCACTCCGCTATCCATACACATGCATTAGTCCTTTGAAATTAAAAGGATGTTCAGTTTCTATGACTACATTTGGAAGTCTTTCAGTAGATGTCCAAATCCAATAAACACGTACATTTAATTAACAGGAGTACTGGAAAACATTGTCCATTAGTGATTGACATTAGTTTCACAAGTCTTTTCTTGCCTTTCTATTGAGTTATTTGGTTTGTTTACTGTGGTTTAAAAAGAAAATCTACTTTTCAAAATTGACCTGTAAATACCACCCTTTTCTTGTTCTGTTGATCCTCCTAATGCTCGGACCACCTTGGCTGTGGACAGTGCATTGCCTTGAGCTGATCTGTGATTCTGTGACCCATTACTCTTCCCGGTCAGTGGCATTTTCCAAAATGTGATTCGAGGTCTGCAGGCTCCGTTGAGCCATTCTAAATTTTTCACAAAAGTTTTGAAATATGACTGGAAAATAATTACTTTTTGCCCAACTTACTAAACATTTTGTCCATTTACTTTCTCTCATCATATGGATGGGACAGAAATATCTTCAGACAAACTGTGCTATTCTTATATTTCAAAGGAACTGCATAGTATCACCGAGAGAACAGTTATGTTTTTCATTTGTTTTCATCTCTTTCATCCCCCCTGTGTTGTTAATATACCTGGAGTGTTCAAGAGTTACAAAGAGCTCCAGGAGCTTATACGATCTGTTCCATTATACCCATTCATACTCATCATCACATCCTTTAGGGAAGAGCGCATGAACTTCATCACTTACTACTACTTGCAGGACATTAGTTCTTGATACTGACATGCTATGATACCACACCTGAACCAAATCATTCTCACCATTCACCTCCTCCACTTGTAGCCTTGGGCCTACTTAAGTAGCAGGTTTAGCCAGGCATACAGGCATGCCACAACAAGAGGGAAGAGAAGACACACACCTTAAGTGTGGATTGGCACACGTGGAAGACATAAAATACCTCACTGAGATTTACAGGAGCTTTTTGCAAGGAGTGTTGCAGTTTTCTACGCAATTATTTTTGGAAAAAGAAATTCAATCATGCTGATTTGCTGCTGAGTTCAACATACGACAATGGTTGTCATGAATTGTCAATGAAAAGTATGATATGGATGGCACTGAAAGGTTAGGAGGGTGCCCTCTAGTGTTTCATAGTGGGAGGACTATGCAAGGTATGTAAAAAAAATATGGTTTTGCATAATTTCAGTAAAAAGTTATTTACTAGCATTGTTGTCTTAGTCCAATATGTTCTCCTATGGATTCAATGTGTTATAGCCAGAGTTGTCTTGTCTATAACCTTTTGGGATTTCTCGACCATAAATGGGAAAGATCAAAGCACCAAGCACTTTCCCATGTCCAGCCTGCCCTCAATGATCAGTCCTCTCTCTTCAGACATTAAATTCAACGTGACAAAGGGCTATTGAAGGGGGGGAGGGAGAAAGAGATTGGCTTCAGATAGAAAAGTGGAATTGTTCTTCTTTGAGAGAAATGAAGGGGAGATTTTTTTCTCTCTTTATTGCCCTGTGGGTGCTGAATGGCAGATGACAGGAATTGGGCACTAGTAGCCTTGTGAGAGGAAAGGTTGAGCCAGGTCATCAACCTCAATGAAAGCACCGCCAAAGATGTGGCGGATAGACAGCCAGGGAGAGAGAAAGAAGGTGGGAGGGAGAGAGAAAGAGGGAGAAAAAAGAGACAGAGGAAGAGAGGCAGGGAGAAAGAGAGAGAGAGAGAGAGAGACATAGGGAAAGTGAAAGGAAGAATGCTAAAAAGCAGGAAATGTATCCTGACTCTCGTTGCCATGGAAATAAGGAAATATCCCAAAGCCATACAGAGATGTTCTCCTTTCCTGTCTCTCTCCCTTAGTACCTGGAGCCCATGCAAAAGGCTGTCCCTATACCCCCAAACATCCCCCCAAATACAACTATGCACATCAGACAGTCTTCAGCCACTCTGAAGCTGGAATGAACTGAATTGGACTGGCCAGCCATTGATTTAAGCCTCCTCCATAAAGCACTGAGATGAAGGATACTTGAGTGCGGGGGACTCAGGACTCTGCACACCACTGGAATATCAAAGTTACCCGCCCCCCCCCCCCCCCCCCCCCCCCCCCCCCCCCTCTTGCTGCTGTGAAGAAGATCGCGCAACTGTCATTCAGAATCAACTGAAGCATCGCAGGACTTCAATCATGGTTAAAAGAATGAGAGACAACTGTGAAGGGGTCGTGTGCTCTTGAGCAAAATACGTTTATGATCTGAAACTGGACAACGCAGATCACTGAATATACAGTAGCAGCAAGCAAACAAAAAGAAATACCTTCAATGTTGAGATACTCACTTTTGTGCTTACACATGTACTCTATAATAAGAACAATCCTAATTTAATGATTTTATAATTTAGTAACTTAAGTTGTTATGACTGTAGATATCATCTCCAATGATCTTGTTTAAATAATTTGTATTCAAATAAACAAGAGAACAAAATGGCCGTTCTGAGCTACCCTCACAGCAGAGAATACTTTATTGTCTTCTTTATATAACAGATTCAAGTTGAATGCTAAAGTCATTGTCAGAATCACCAATCTAAGATGGTGAACTCAAACCCCAGATACTGATAAGATTACATGTAGCGTTTAGGAATCAAAGATAATAATTCAAGCAACTTCCATAATTTGCCTCCTCTACGTTCCCCACCCGCATAATTAATTCCCTCTTTCTCCAAGGAGAGCGCGAGCATGAGCAAGCATCTCACACTTGTGTCAATAGTGCAGGCAAATTATCCTCTCAGTCAATTTACCCAGCAGCATATTAAGCAGGCTGGCAGTGCAGAGGACTATTGCAAAATCAGAGTGTTTGGCTGCTCTCGAGCAGATTCCCCTAAAGGCTTACATTTTAGTTTTTTACATACCAGTTATCTGCTTATATCCGGGGGCATTTTTGAGGGCCATACGATTTTGAAGATCCAAGGTTGTATCTTATCTCACAGTGTGTGTGTGTGAGTGTGTGATTTTGTAATATATTTGATAAAATCCAAAAGGAACCAGCGTAAAAGGGTCGGCATACATAACTAGGTAGGTAAGCATACTGAGAAAATTGTGAAGCCTTTACGTGTTTGATTTTTCAATATATGAATATCAATATACGTATGTATTATTGAATACATTAAAGAGTTCTATTTTCAAGGGGGTCCATGGCAACCTTTTTCTCTACATGTCGACAGGGCACACATTAAAAAGTATTTGCCCTATGCAAGTGAGACAGTGAGAAAAGGGAGTCCTTAACAACCCCCCTCTTCTCCAAAAATTCCTAAAGTTCCGATCAAATTTTATCTAAACTCTCTTCCATTCCTCAGCAGATAGTATCACTGTGTGCTGTTTTGAAAATACTTACTGGCAGTGCCCTTAATGATATGATGAGACTCCAGTCCCTGCTCCCACCAGTAATGACACATAACAGAGATGACACAGCCACAAGCCACCCACAGTGTCTGTTGATTCCCTGTCTCTATCCATTATATGCATGTGTGTGTGTGTGTGTGTGTGTGTGTGTGTGTGTGTGTGTGTGTGTGTGTGTGTGTGTGTGTGTGTGTGCGTGCGTGCGTGCATGCCAGTCAATATAAGAGAGCCAATATTATATAGATAGTATATGTTATAAACACACATCTAGACTTGACTTAGCAGAGGGTTCTGGTGACCAGCTGCATTTTTATGAAACGTTACAGAAACTGCAGTCCAATGCCCTACAAACACTTATCCGGTATCAGAACAGGTGGGGCATCTGGGACCTGGGTTCAGTGACTCAGCAGAGCTTGTAACCGTACATCCAACCATAGTCCCATCTGAGTCTCTTACGACACGAGAAGAGGACGAGGAGGATTGCGTTCACAGTGAGTTTCCTCTGATGCCAAAGGGCGTGCGGGGAGTGCGCCACTGTGCCAAGCCCAGGCTCAGGCCCGTATCTTTAACATCTGCTCTCCCAATCAACACTTTGGCAGACATTACAACCACGCACAGGGGCACGCTGTGTTTGTGTACTGCTCTGGCTGGGACCTAAACTCTGGACCCCCGGGAGACGCCAACACCTCGCTGCCCTCCGTCTCAACCTCTCCTCTCCTCATCGCTGCCCTCTGTCTCAACCTCTCCTCTCCTCATCGCTGCCCTCTGTCTCAACCTTTCCTCTCCTCATCGCTGCCAGATCTGATCCTGAGTGGATGCAACTCAACACAGATGTGGCCAGGGACCTGCGTCAGGTACGGGCCGGATGCGGCGCAGACACAGGCCAGTGTCGGCTGATGCTGAATACCTTCCAGTGGCAGGGCGCCATTGATGGATCTCTGTCTTTGTCATCATCTCCAGAGTGTGACAAGGACACGGGTGAGAAAGTGTGAATTATGAGGGGGGCTTAGACTGAAACTGGGCCTTTGAGGTTGACTTTGCTGAAGGGTACTTCACAAATCATAACTCTGACTGATTTGACCAATCCGCAGCGCTGACCTAAGTGCATATTCTTTATCTCTCTCTCTTTCTCTCTTGGGAGAATAGCGTCATAAAAAGCAAATTCAACATTGAGCTCATTTCCATATTCATTCAATTGTATTTGTATATCTCCTGACCTGCTTTTACAATAATGAGGACATTTGATGGTCTTTATTGGACTTTCAATCAAAATCTACCGACCGAGTTAATACAGATTTATTACATTATCGTATATTTTATGCTTTTTCTGACCACTGACAGTATATTGGGACTGTGAATATATGAGATGAATGAGTAGCTCCTGTCTTAACACTAAATGGGTAGGCATATATCTCCCCCTGCACCCACCCCCGTGTTTACATTACTAATAAATGGAGATGAGGGGTGTCAACTATTTGTACTCCTTGAGTCAATACCCCAGTTACCCCAGATCTGCTATCTGCCTACTATACTGACACTGAATGGCAAACATCTGATATAAATAATGTGTATTGCAAGGTGGCACCAAATGGGCGCTCTGTGCCCTGGTTAGCACGGCTCACTGTCTTTTACTCAACGTGTGAAATTGATTCTGCCGGTTTGTGTTCGTTGTGTTCATATTTGTTGGTGCAATCTTGGGGATGAGTGCATGGGGGGTTATTTTGGGAGATGGTGAGGATTATTGGACTTTTGTTTGCGACACAGCTGGAAGATCCAGCCTGGCGGCATACTGGGGTAAAGTGTGGATAAGACACAAGTCTGATTCACTGGCAAGTCTTCTGCTAGAAATGTGGCAGTTGGCAATGCATTTTGTTTGTTTGTTAATGTGTTTTCTGTGTACATTTGTGTGTGTGTGTTACAGCTTTCCTATACTTATTTATCCTCTCTCTTGTTCTCTCCTTCCTCCTCAAACAGATGAAATTACATATTTATACACAGTAAAGCTATGCATGAGTGAGGAGAGGTCATGTTTTGTTTGTTTGTTTACCAATTTGTAGTACACTCACATTTCACTGACATACATTTAACTAATGTATGCATTTAGAATATGCATATCAAATACACTGCCTGCAATTGCCCTGTGTAGAATGATACTTCCTGTTATCTGAATGACTTGACTGACTTGACTGACTGACTCAGTGTGAGAGGCAGGAGTGTCCCAGTAGGGCTCTTCGAACTGTAAGCCCTGGTTTTGGGCAGAGTGAAAATGTCCTGATGTGAATATCCAGGATGATTCTTTCACTTTGCCTAGTGAGGATTAGGATATAAATAATCAAAATAACATATCCATTGATTAACTAACTGTGAACTAGTTGGGGGTTTGATGCAGTAGATGTTTGTTATCAGGAGCCCCACATAAGGTTACATAGAGTAGTGGGAAGAGTGATGGAGTATGAGCTGAATCCTGCTCCTGAATCATGAGCATTTAGATTTAGTCTTGTTAATATCAAAGGTCATAAGAGTCACGTTTGGATCAGACTTAACTGGTGTTACATCTGCCTAATACATGCCTACTGGTCAGAGCTGCGTGTTTGTTTTAATTACTTCCCTTTGACATTCTTGTCTTTTTTTTAATTGTTTTTTTTTGTGTGTGTTCTTATTTTCTAATTATGTTTAATTAGGAATGAGCGTGGATTACATGTTGTTGATGATTTAACAACATTCAAAGAATGAACTTTTAATAACTTTTTTAATGTTTTTATAATTTAAAGGTTAATTGTGGCAAAGACTATGATAAAGAGTAGGTTTACGGGGTTATGGCTCCATTACTTCAGGCAGTTCCTCCTTGTTGTAATTTACTAGCTTCTTTTCACATCAGGAAGCAAACCTTTTTTCCAAAACTGAACAGCGACATCTAGTGGGCAAGCAGCCCATTACAGCACAACGGTTGAATTGGAAATATGCACCTGCACTGGTACACTAGGTTGCACATCATCCCTGCTGTTTTTCTGTCCATCTTAAAATGTGCAAGGGCTGCACTTTTGCTTCACTGTTGGCTGATATAGATGACAGATATGATGAGGGTATCATTGCACTTAAGTGGCTTAATAAAATGAAATTGAGAGTGCTTGGCAAAAGCACAACTTTCCACTGGTCCACTGCTTAATTATGCCAACAGTCTGTGCCCTTAGCAAGGGTACCATCTATTGGAGCACAGCAGGTGTGCCAGATCTGGGATCAGTGTACTCAATCACTTAAACATCCTTAATCTGACACTCAGCACTGTCACTCAACAGTTGGGTCAGAGGTGGCACGACAATCTCCAGTGTGGGAAAGTGAAATTTGGTCACCTGCTACCTGACATTGGCGCGTGAGGATTTCTGAAACACGCTCTGGCAACCTCTTGTGACTAAAGTTTTAAATTGCAGGCTGGCTGCCACAGCTTCCTGGCACAGCTTGTGAGATATGAATGGGCAGAATCAAAACCTATAATGTTGTCCCATCTGTCAGTGTAGCTCGAGCATACCCTCGCTGAATAAACTACACTCATTACGCATGGGAAAAAGTGATTTCTTCTACAGGGTGTGAGAGGAATTTAAGCGATATATCACCATGGTGAATTATATGAAGGCTGTCTTCGTCACATGGTTATAGTAGATAATGATTCGCCGGAAGATATTTTGCACATAATAATTTATAACATATCCAAATAGCTTTTGTTATACATTAGACAATAATTTAGACAAAGCTTATTTGTGAAGGTAGCAGGAATATTAGCAGGTAAATGTTTTTCCTCTTGACTCCATCACAGTCCAGGAAATCATCCGCTCAGTAATTTTTCTTAATATTCTAGGAGTGGTCGCTACGTTCAACGTAGCACAGTTGTTTACCTCATTCCAGATCGTGGTTCACTCACTTACGCCTCTGAGGACAATAAGGCGGTTGCCATGGTAACGTGGCACAGAAGCCTTTTCTCCACTGGTCCACGTACAAATTTCCTTGCACATCAGAGAACACGGGCGAGGTCTAATGAGAAGTTGGCATGCACACTCACTATACAGACAGCGATGCCAAAGTCACAGAAACACAGGTCATATCCTCATAGCTGCCAATTACACAAGGAGACGGGTGAAAGATGGAGGGGGGGCAAAGAGAAGGAGAGAGAGAGGCATAAAGACAAAGGAAGAATGAGAAGTAGAGAGAAAGGGATACAGACAGGGGGAGAGTGAAAAAGGAGCACAGTGTGAAAGAGAGACTAAAAAAGATAGAGGTAGAGAGAAAGAGAGAGAGAGAGAGAGAGGGGGGAAAGAGAGAAGAACAAACAACTCCAGCTCATTTAAGTGCAGCGCTGTGAGATTGTGACTCCGGAGTGTCAGAGATGTGGCAGAACACTCCACGGCGGGTCAAGCTGTAGGGCGATGTCCTCTGGGACATCTGCCTCATTTCCTTTGTGTTCTTCCCTTTCTGCTTTCTCCTCACTCCTCTTCGCTCGCTCGCTCGCTCTTTCCCTCTCTGCCTCTCAGAGACTGTGACAGCAATGGGTTTGCCACGCAATTAAGCTAGCACAATAGAACCTTTGACTGTTAATTAATGCGAGGGCTTCTGCTTGTTGCGACCACAATGTTGTGTGGTAATTAACCTAATTAACAGCAAATTAAAGACAGAGCCATTAGAAAATTAGTTACAGTGCCTGACGAAAAGTTGCATCAGGCTTGATAGAAGGCCAACATGAAACACATCTTGAATGCTGTTCAGAACTCATTACACTATGTATTTATCCCCAACAATGATTCGATATGCACATGTCACTGACTACAATTTTTTATTAGTCGTACTTAGTCGAGTGAATTTAATGCTCAAAGGATGTTTTTTTTTTGCATGTGTCTTTTATGCCAATCACCTGTCATGCAAAACAATGTGAGCAGGAGTAAGCCATATTACTAGCATTCAATTTGAAACAACATGATGATAGAGTGATACAATGTGACCAACAAGCAAAAGAGGAAAAAAAAGAACTGATGATATTATTTACTTTGGTACCTCAAAAACTCTACAGTTAGAGGTATAAACAATGAGGAAACTCACAACGGCAAGCTCTGGGTTCATACACAATTATGATGCCTGGCCCTATTACAAGGTAATGTACAATGACAATAGCTTGATGCCGACTGTTATTGTGTCTAGCTGTTGATAGAGCAGTTTCTATAGACAAACTGAAGCATTAACTATGTGAGATGTATTTTAATATCACATTAGGGCACAGGCAAACATATAAAACAAGTTATATCAGAGGGAAACTCATCTATGGGCATATCTGTGTTTAAACAAGAAGCCACTAGGGGTCAGTACTCTCTAAGATATTAATTGGTCAGAAACCATACCCCTATTTTGTCTAAAACATTTTGCCCTGTGTATATGTGTGTACATTTCTACGTATGAGCTGATACATCTTTATAGATATATAGACAGATAGACTTTTTTATAGACAAACATAAATATAGGATTTTAAGATTTACATAAATGTTCTGCATTGTGCATTTAAAATTCGGTACTGCCACATTTTACTGGGGGAAACCTCTAGTGTTGCAGTATTCCGCTCTCATGCTAATTCTAGTTGTGACTGGACAGGCAGGGTTCAGGACACCAGCCCACTGCCTCACGCTTCCCCCTGCCCCACGCCTCCCCCTGTGATGGATAAAGCCCAACAGTCTGTGTGTCATTTCAATTACCTCCCCGAACTCCATCCGCTTCAGCCTCCATTAACTAATAGCATTCCGTTTGTGCCGAGTCTTCATCCATAATGTAGCCCAAATCAGCTCATTTTAACCAACAGCGACATCTGAACTTTACTTTAAAAAAAACGAAGATGAATACCACTTAGGCACGAGTGGCTGCCCACTTCTGGAAAACGCCACTAATGTTAATGAGAGTCTCCGGATGGTAACGGATGGTTTTCAGGATCGGCAGAGTAAGGGGGAGGGGGGGAGGGAGCCTCTGGAGCTCCTGTGTCGGGATGCCCCAGAGAAAGGGTCTGAGGGCTCGCTGTCAACCGGTGGCTAATGATGATGCGCTGAGCACCGGGAAAGAGAGAGGGAGGGAGAGGCGAGCTGCCCGAACTCTCGAGAGGCATCTGTACGTGAGTCGCATCACACCTGCGGTAGCTCACTGATTTATAGGTGAGTCGGAGATAAAACTAACAGTGCTTATTGCGATTCAGCGAACTTCATTGTGGCTCACACTAAAGCTCATTAACTATACAGCTGTTTTTTCTCGTCAAGAATGAAACCGAGGTGCTGTATCGTTCCCTAATAACGCTCTGAATGCATACTCTTTGGGGGCTGTGAGAGTGAATGGGTGAGTAAGTGACATAGGCAGAGCTAAGAGGCAAAGTGAAATAAACAGGGAGGGAGACTGGAGGCAAGAAAGTGAGCGAGAGAGAGAGAGCGAGAGAGAGAGAGAGAGAGAGATTGAGGTGCAAGCTAAAGTCGCTGAAAGCACCCTCTACCTTCTACCAAGCAGTCAACGCAGAATATTTATTCTTAAATCTTGAGGGCAGCTCATAGTTTAGAAAGAAATAGCCCAAGGCCCAGTGGAGGACTGCAGTGGGTAGGTCTTCGTGTCCAGAGTAGAGGGAACATTCATTTTTGCACTCCTAGAAATGCATGACAGCTGCCTGGAACAGATGGCAATTCATTGTGACTGGACATGCAGTGTCATGCAGTGGGTTTTACATAATGAAAAAAAAAAAATCTCTAAGGGGATGAATAACAACAAGTGTAAAAGTGCATATATGTGGATGTTATGCATGTATGTGTGTGTTGTGTGTGTCTTGGCAAGGCACTGTTCAACATCAGCAATTATAGAGGATGTTTGTTTAGAAAAGACGATGATGCTTCTTTTACCCTTGAACTGTAAAACCCACAATTTCTAAATGTTGCTGGACTATTCAGAAAACATAATTCCTGATGAAACTTGACTTATGTACAGTCAAATAAAGTATTTAAAATGTGTGTTTATTTATATTTACATTAAGTCATTTAGCAGACGTTTTTTTGTCCAAAGTGTCGACAAGGGAGAGAACAATCAAGCTACGAGCCCTAGATAGAGACCTAGTGTAACAATAAATACTATTTTACATAAGAATTAGAAAAAAGCGCAGGAATGTAACTACTGTAAGTGCAAGTGAAGTACTAGTAGACGTGCAAGTTAGGAAGGGAGGTGTTCTCTGAAGAGTTGGGTCTTCAAGAGCTTTTTAAAGGTATAGAGGGACACCCCCGCTCTGGTAGTGGTAGGCAACTTATGAATGTATGTGTGGGTGTATACTATAGACACATATGTATTTAGCATAGAAGGGAAACATATTCTCACAACCTAATAGAGAAAAGCTTAATTTGTATCAATAATACAGTCTATGGCAGCAGGGTTCTGGCAGAGCAATACTAACAGAGGGAGTTTCCCGAGTGCTCTCCTGAGGTTTTATTCTGTGCACAGTGTGTGTGTTCACACCGCCTCACAAATATTTCACACAGCACAGGCTGCCTACACAAGGTATTTATATGTTCCCAGCACAATGACATTTCTAAAACCAATGCCTGCAATGCCTCGTGAAGAGATACAGAGGCGCCTTTAAAAAACAACAAATAAAAGAGAAACAACAAAAAGTAATCTTCTTTACTAATTGTATCCTACATTTCAAGTGACTCACACATATTTGCAAACGTGTTGACACACTTTACTGTCTTGCTGTCATGCATGTCTCTTCTGCAACGCTTGCTCGCTGTATGCAAAAAAAAAACAAACATAATCACACTCATTCGCTCGAGGGTAAAGTGAAAACACCCGCAAAGGCTTGAGGCAAACAACATTACTGCGCCACCAACCCTATCAAATGACAGACGCGTGCAAATATACCGGAGCATATCGAGCCTGTCTCTGGATATAATCTCATTTATCGGGAAAGGCAGGGGACGGCTGTGGACTCTCAAGTATGGCAGCTGTGCCTCTATGGCGCGGCACCAAGCTGGGACTAACTTAAAACAATCACAGCCGAAAGCGTGAGGCAAACGGCTCTGTGGCGTTAGGAGATTCCATACTTCTCTGCTCTCGAGACATGGTACTTGACAGGACCGTTTTGTTACCAATTCCAGGTTGCTAAATAAAAGCTTGATCTCCTTTGCAGCGGAGCACCTTGCCATATGCGTGCTGAAACATTTATTACAATATGGATTTGTGTGCCTGTCATCACCACGCACAGTGATGAGTGAATGGGAATATCTTTTCCCCATCACAACATCAATTAAGCATCAAGAAGGGACAGCCACGCGCTTTGCAAAAACGCCTTCTTCTGGACTTTGGATTTACCATAACTTCAATTAAGTGGAGAGGGAGACAGAGAGTGATGTTTCTTGCCTTCAGCAATTCCTCTACCTACGGGTTTTCTCTCTCTCCACCTCCTCACAATCTCTTTTTTTACATTCAAATCCTTCCTCTCAACGATAGCTTGGATGTCAAGCAGGCCAAGGTTACTTAACAGAAATCCCAGTCAAAGAAAACTGAATTCATCCTTGACCGGCCTCTTGATCCCTCGTCCTGTCACATTGAATAACCCATCAAACTCACTTAAGCTGGACTACTTCCTTCCGAATCCTGTGGGGAACGGGTACATTACAATTTGGTGTGGAAAAATAGCACAAAATCAGTCACAGGGAAATTAGTAATATTGAACTGAGAAGCAGTCGATGTCATAATTGTTTACCAGTCTGAGAAGATAAGTAAAGCTTTGCTTTCAGCACACCATCTCAAACATTAGTGCTGTTAGTACAAGAGGCATACACACACACACACACTGCCACACAGACACACACACACACAGACACACAGACACACAGACACACACACACACACACACACACACACACGCACATACAAAAACACACAAGCAGATAAACATAGACAGACAAGTTACACCCTGACTTCTTGTCCCAGGAGTGATGTAGCCTGTTTGGTTACATGTGGTCTGCTCAATTATTCTACATAACCTTTAAATCTGGCAGGTAGCCTGGATGCCAGACCGAACTTAGCCCCGCCCACACAATTTGAGGTTCGGAAGTTCGGTCTGGCACTGCTCCGTTGGGGAGAAATTATCAGAAGGCAGGATTCTGCTGGACCAATCAAATTGTCAGGGCGGGCTTAATACGATGATGGACAGATGATCAACCAACGCTTGAGTTGACTTAACGGTAGATTCGAAATCGTACCAAGATAGAGGCGTCTCAGGAGCCTGTTAGTAGGACATATTTTATGTGAATTAAGCTATCTACATGACATTTTGATGTCTACATTGACTCGGTTAGTTGTGTATGTGCAACACGAATGTTGCAGAGTATTGTAGGTCTTAACTGAAGCTCTAGAGACCAAAATTGTTAGGTTATTGCTAACGCTTAGACCAAAAACGCTTAGACCAAAAATGTAAACACTTAGTAGCTAGCTAGCCTCGCTGCTAATAAATATAATGTGAGCATGCATATCTCACAGATATTGACAGCGCATTCATTTTGAAAGAGGAACAGAGAAACGCGATCATGGCATTTGTTGATCGAAAATACGTTTTTGCCGTCCTTCCTACGGGATCCGGTAAAAGTTGTATGTATCAGATGGTCATACTACGTTGCTCTGATTGGTTCTAGGTATCCAATTGAGCGAAGAGGCATTTTTTTCCCTGGTTCATTGAAACACGCCCCATAATCACATCTCAATGGTGCAGTATCAGACTCATATTCTGACTAGAATTATGAGTATGACATCGTTAGGCTATCTGGCTGGTGGACATGAGGACAAATTCGCCAAATGCTTCCCTTTCTTTTTCTATTGCTGAGAGATGGTATTAAGTTGTCTTTCTGGACAGGAACACATTAGGATGCCCACTACCATTAGTCCCTGAGGCTGTTCACAGGGTAAATAAACTCAGAGAAATGGATGTCATCTTCTCAGACACACTCAAAACTGATGCAACACTCACACACACACACACACACACACACACACACACACACACACACACACATACACACACGCCCACACACACATAGAATAAACAACATACAGTACATATATATACTACATGCAACTGTTACTGCACTGCAGGTTTTTGCTTGTCTTAATGATCTCTTCCCTAGCACTGAAAGGGAAATGGTGATCTATTTGAGTGCAGGCCGATGAGACCAGTCCAAGCATATGACAGTGTCTCCGAGGGCTTTGCTGGAGCTCATTTCACCCACAGCTGAAAGCAAGCACTTGTGACAGGTGAAGGACAGGTGGAGTTGAGCATTGTCAGGGAGAGGGGGGAATGTGGGCCATGCTATCTGACGACGATACCCACAGGGGAACATCAGGCAGCCATGACAAGTCCAAGTGGAAAAGGGGTGGGGTGGTGGATAGGTGTGGATGTTGAGGGTGTTGCAGACTTTGAGCTTGCAAAAGGGAACCTAGAATGTACTCACTGGGCTAAGATAGAAGATGATTTATCTTTAGTTTATCTAGAAAGAGGACAGTACTCTACAGGACTGATGGTAATATAAAGGACGGGTGCGGGACCCATGATTCTAGCCAGCCTTGCAGCATATCAGCTGGACTCACATCCCCAAGGGGGACACTTAAGTGCTGAAGTATATTGTATTTTGACATCATAAATCCTGTCTCTGTGTAACATACACAATTGCCCTGTGCATCGCACACTGTACTGTTTATATGTAGGTATCTACAGCCTAGAGGCTAATACCAGAAAGCCATTACAGTAATATTTAAAGCCATTATGTTTGTATTATTTGTTCTTTTCTCTTTCTCTGTTTATCTACTAATACTAATACTAATACAAATAATGTGTGATAGATAGTTTAACAGACACAGTATTACAGCAGTGGGTATGTCGACATTCACAATGAGCGGTGGGATCTTAAAGGACGATTATGAGAGGAACAGAGGAGAACGGTTTAACCCATCTTTTAAGAGGATTCACTACCATAAAAGGCAAAGAGATATTGCTGGTTTAAGATACGATTTATAGACCTAATCTTGTTTCCGCCATACAGTCTTGGTTGAGGTAGTGGAATACTGCACAGGGAGAGAAAGAGGGGGCATTTTCAGATATTCTGACAGCAATGTACTTAAAAACCTGTGAATGATTGATGAATCTGTGATCTTAAAATGAGCTGAGGATGATCTTTTCTTATCCTTTCTTTTTCCTCTCTTAAATTTCAAGAACATTTAAATTTCAGGTAAATAATTTCTGCTACCTCCAATCGTTCCCCCTTTTCACAAAAAGAGATCCAAGTATATAGTATCCAGGCACCCATTCAAACATTAAGTTCATTCATTTGCTCAACATCCATTTTCAGATCCCTCCACCCGGCCAAAATATTAACCTCATGTATTGTTAATGTCTTATACTTGCCATCACAAATGAATGCCTTAGGAAGCTCTCACAAACAATGGAGCCTCTGAAAATACAGCCTCTAATTGGTATGTTGGTGGTGCTTAAAACAAGGAAGTGTAACTGCTTCAATGGGTCTGAGACCCAATTATCTGACTAGATCAAAGGTCTGCATTATTTATCATCTTTAATTCCGAGAAAGGGAATCCTGCCAAGCGTTAAACACAACACAAAAAGCCGGGAAACTTTGAAAGGAGAAGGGAAATGTGAACTGTGAGGTAAGGTAAGCCTAATGAAAGACGTATCACCCAAACTTTATGTCACATGAGTGGCACACAAAAAGAGGAATGCCTCTGGGGAGAATATTATTGCAATGATGTTGCACTGTTTTATACAACTGTTGTCAATTCTTGACTGGTGCTTTGAAAAAAGGGTTCTTTCATGCTACAAGTGTGTGTGTGTTTGTGTGTGTGTGTGTGTGTGTGTGTGTGTGTGTGTGTGTGTGTGTGTGTGTGTGTGTGTGTGTGTGTGTGTGTGTGTGTGTGTGTGTGTGTGTGTGTGTGTGTGTGCGTGCGTGTGCGTGTGTGTGTGCGCGAGGATTTTTATGCTCTATAATAAAGCTCTCTCTTACAGTAAAAATGCAATGAAACCATACTATTGAGTAAGGTACGGTTCATCTACATTATATTGAAGACAACACCATATGTTCACATCTTAAACATGATGGGGTGGTATGAAATATAGATAAAGGTTCAGTGGCTCGCAAAGTGCCATTACTGGAAATTATGGAAGAAAACACTTTGAAAGAAGAGAAACATCCCTTTTAAATTTGGGAATGTCCAGAGTTGTCCTTGGCTCTGTGAGTTCCCCATTACACCCTCTGAAAGCCCAGATGGCAACCCTGAGGGGACCCATAGAGAGTCACTGTTGGTGAGAAAGCACAAGATGGCTCAGCAAGTCATCAAACAGTAATAGCTTGAATCTGCAATTTCTTTTCTGAGGAGTGAAAGATGAAAGAGAGAAATAGAGAGAGAGAGAGAGATATGAAGCGCACTTTTGAAGTAGTTACTTCATTGCCATCGTTTTCGACAGTTCCTGCATGAGTTTAATGCTTTTCACTTTTAATAAGTGCAAAATGTTCTCTGCCTATGCTGAGCACTCTGCACACACACACAGCTGAAATTGTTTAAATCCCTTCTCATAAAAAAGGGTCAAATAAGAACATATTTGTGCATGAATGGCCATTTAAATTCTGAACGGTGAATGTTCAGAGATACATGAGTGTGTCGTCTGATGAAGCCACAGCTTGATCTGCAAAATGAGTGGCACATATTCATTTTAAAAAAGGAAGCCTTTGACGATTTTTGCAATGCAAATAAATCAAAATGACATTCTAATTCCGAGCAAACATGGAATCTGTGCCTAGAAGGAATTGCTTCGCTCAAAAACACTTTAACTGCACACAGTCTCTTTTGGGTATCACATTATGGATCAGTTCAAATGCAATAAAACTCTAATTATTTCTGGGGTTTTGCACAAATTATCAAGATGTGCTGAATATATTGACTTTATTACCTGTCATCCGACCCAGAGTATTAAAATGCAGACGTATTCAAATCGGGTGATCAACTTTAATGAAGCTATGGGGCAGTAAGCCTCCTGCTTTTCATATCCCTTGTTTGACTCAGTGCTAATAGATTTTAAACCACAGCCTTCAACAGTCAATCAAAAACATTGATTCAGCGCTGGCCTTTAACTCTATCCTGAGATGCCACTGAACCATGTGACTTTCTGTAATTACAATTTGAATAGGTCTGCTGATTGTGGAGCGATTTTAGTGGCTTGTAAACAAAGCAAAGGTTACCCGTTCATTTTCGCAATGCCTTTTTCACCTCAGTCCTCATGTTGTACAGCTGACGATTCTTGTCTGGCACGACATGCAATACTGTTCCCAATCGCCACGTTGAAGAGAGACATTACCTATATCATTCTTGGGAGACACTCCTGTGAACGACCAAGGTCAATGCTAGTTTTTCACGGCCGAGTGTGTCCTTGAAACAGCCCATTTCAGCTGCTTTGGTTTTACTTAATGGGGAAAAGCACTCTGAGCACAAAGGACATGGCGCTGCTCTTGAGGCCTATCTGCACTGTAAATCACGGCGAGAGCGCTCATCAAAGCGCTCTCAACTCCCGGCCTGCCTCTCATACTTCACTGTGTTACAGCCGCAAGGCTAATCATGTTACTCAGCCGCCAGGCTCCCCTTCCTGTTCCTCATGTCTAGCTGACAACCCACGGCTTCCATTGCTGCTAAATGTTGGCACGTCTCAACTGCATTTTTGGTGGCTAAATTGGACAGCAGAGCAACTGACAATCCATCATCTTCCACTTTTCTGGAAAACATCAGAAGCTAAAAGTCATGGTATCAATTTTCTGTTCTGCAAGTCGCTTTGGATTAATGACTGAATGTGAATGTAAACCAAATGTAATTGGCATACCTATCCAGCTCCACTGAGAATTTTAATTGCTTTACCTACTGGATTGCAACAGCTGTGTCCGTGGCAGAATAGTGAAATTTAATCTGCAAACTTTCCTTGATTAAGTTTTGGTTCTCAGTGAATCCACGACATGATTCATGAGGTTCAGCGACTGGGACAAAGACTTGTTCCCCGACTCCATAACAGGATGAAATAATGGCATGCTTGGACATGGAGTATCTCCTATGAGTGGAGCAATCCGATGAAAGTAGGGAGGAAAATTAAATCAAGCTGCAAAATGTCATTCAATCTCAATGACATTTCCGGCATAAAGGAACTGATGAACTGGATAAGCTTTGAAAGGGTTGACACATCAAAGGTGTTTGACATGAGTGAACCGATCTCTTTCATCAAAGTGAACAAACATGTGAATGAAATGGTGAATCTTAGAGAAAATTATGACATGATTTAGTCATTGCAAATAAGGGTGGCGGTGGTAGAAATCTTAAAATGTACTATATTAACCTTAACTGCTTCCCGGAAAAAAGACAGAATAGCGTAAGTACTGTACAAACACATAGCAAGAGTGGACTAGAGAATGTGAAATGTTCTTTACTACTGCACAGACTTAAAACTGAAATAAAAATGAATCAGTTTAGCCATCCAGGATGTCATGGCAAGGCAGTGGTTGTGTTACGTGTCATGGTATTAATACTTGAATGCAAAATTAAATCTGAACACCATCTGTTAAAACACCACAGTGTCACAATAATCCTTTACCTTGGCAGTGGGTGACAGTCACCTGGTCTCCCTACCTAAGAAACAACTTGAGGGCAGTGTGTTGATGCAGTAGCTAAAAATGATATCCCATTTAGAGAAGCCGATTCCAAGAAATCCTTTATTTATGTATGAAAGTGATTCTGGCACAGCCTAAATAATTTTGTCTTCCCTCATTCAGGAGAAAGATTTGTGCCGTTCTGCAATACAGCCAAATGTAATTACTTCTCTCCTCAATAACGGTCTTTAAAGTTTAATTTGGTTGAACTGTCATTTGTTCAAAAGTGATGGAGGCATAAATTGAAATGTTTGGCCAGTGGTAATAAAAGCACTGCGGAAAAGGCACATGTCTAAGAAAGTTAATTGTTCATTGTTGCTTGATTTTAGGTGTTGGTTTCACTTTCACAGACATTTCCCAAATGACTTGTGTTATCTGCATTATTTGATTAGCGTAATTACAGCCACATTATGTAAAGCCTGCATATGTGTGGTGTCATGTTCTATGATGTTCTGCTAATTCTTTACTACATAATTCATTTCCCCTGACACCTCATTGGTACACACATAATGTCAAGAAGACTTCACAAGACCGAGCGCACTCGCCGTCCGAGTTAGAACTAGCGCAGATACGAACGCCGCAGCTAAGCCTTGAGTGCTGCCGCATACCACAAGTTCCTTGAAAGCCGTGGCACATGGGCCGTGGTAATGAGCTACTCTTAACTCAGATGCTCTTGTCTGAAGTGGCTTTAGACGTGCCTGTGTCTGGCAGTGGAGCAGGCCAGGGCCCTATGGCTGAGCCACAGACAGAATGAACTGCGGGACACGGAACAAAGGAAGACACCACCACCATCAAGTTTCCCACTGGGTATTACTGCCACAGAAAGAACTGACCCCCCCATCACCATTCTTTCACCCTCCAGTGGCAAACATCCATGGCCACTTAGTCTACTTCCAGAAACACAAGAGCCTCTTCTCCCTGGCTATGCGTATTCGTTTGCTGTACATACCAGGCCTCTCCTTCCTTTCTGTTCTTCATGTTCTCTTCTTCAGCGTTTTCTCTTTCAAACACAAGGAAGAGTAGAAATAACATGTACCATGTAGTGGATATGGAGGTGGAAAGAGCTACAAGGTCAGTTTAACTCCAGCCTTACAAGGCTTGATGAGGTCCGGCTGAGTATATCTTTGACCAAGTTGTTGCCTTTATTTTCACTGTGAATTTGAGGTTTTGTAAGTTGATTAATGTGTATTAATGTCGGTTTGTGTGTTTGAAGGTGTATGGGTGTCTTTTGAGAGATCATTATATTATGTTTTGTTCCCATTTTCTTCCCATTGCATTATAATGGTGGCCTCATGCTACATTGGGCTGTTTCATAAAGCAGGGTTCCACATGAGTTCCCAAGTCATTATCACCCGGCGCTAATGGGCTTTCAATAGGAAACAGTCAAAGCAATGGGAAATGTGCCACCACAGAGATCCTAGCTGTAAGCAAAATACACACAGGTCCAATGGAGGGGGAAAAATATGTCCTGTAATCACCTCAGCTATTTCTGTGTGCAGGACGGAGGCAGTGAAATGACTAGACACCGACGGCAAAATGTTTTGAGCTATGACCACTGCACCAAAGGGTCCCTGGTGAATGTATTGTGGTGTGTAGCGGGAGCGATGTATGTGTGATTGCCTGTATTTCCGTGTGGTGGTTGTTTTGTGACATACTGCCAGTGTTGAATGTTTATGTTTTAATGTTTTCATTTCAAATATTTTCTCTCTTATTTTAATGTATGTGTGTATTTTTAGTTAGCAACGTGGAGTCAGTGTAATTTGTAAAGGCCCTAGTGTGATTTGCCCTGTGTCTTAGCGTCTTTGTCCACTCCAAGTCAGGCTGATGTGTCTGCATACATAAGCCGCTCCAGATGCCATTCTGTATCAGCGTCTGAATGCTTGTGCCTACATGGTAATGGCTCCATGAGAGATCCATACAGAGAAACACATTCCACTCTACCTGTGACAATTTCTGGAAGAAAATGATCTGTTTACTTGTTGATCAACGTTTCTTACCAAAATAAAAAGCAAACATGTAGGAGACGGCAAGACTCACACTTTAAATCCCACATCTTAGGATGAGGACTTAAATGAGATGACACTGGACATCTGATAATTTGACCAGAGGGGTATAAAGTGAATTGAAAGAGCCTTAGCAGACTGTTTTGTACCTTTAATGATTTTAGTTGCCATGGTAACGGCACACTTCTAACCCCAAGATGGCTTGTTTTATTATGACTATTCTCTTGCATACATGACAAAATGCAAAAACTGTTCATTTGTGTATTAGTTAGAATGCAAACTAAATAAATAAACAACCTGAAACTCCCAAGTTGAAACTCATATACGAAACATATCTTTCTGACACAAAAAAAAAAACGTTTCAATATTCAGCTGTGAAATGGTACAGCATAACACATTCCCACTGCCCAGGAAACCATTTGAAACCATATTTGGCAGACAAATAACACTGCAAATGAGAGTCTGCATTCAGTCATTTATAGACAGTCGTTATAGAGCATACGGTACTCTGCTATCGGCTATGGCCCTGTACACCCTGCTTGAATGATCTAAGTTTGTATAAATTCAGAAAAAAACCAGTATGAGATTCAAATCCTGCAGTTTATCTCCAAGGTGGGTAGCCCAGTAAATCATGCTGTTCTGCGAAATGATGGTCTATTTCAACAGTCTATAAACACAACACAGCAGGACAGACTGTATGCTGTGCACCTTACTCTGTAGGTTTCATTTCTTTTTTTCCTCTGAGGTAAGAACTTCGAACCGGCAGGAATTTGGTGACTTAACTTACAATATATTTCCTTGGATGTTTTCCTACAAATAGCACAGCAAAGCTCTGGCCAGTATTGTTAACTTGTCCTTTTGTTCAAAGGTTCAATTATGGTGCCTAACAACACTGCACATTTAACTGGCTATTATTCTCTTGAATGCCTGTTTTACAGTTGGACCACATCCTGCTTTGTGGGATCAATTTCATCAGTGCAATGTGAGGGTATAATTTAGTTGTCAACTTAACAGCTTTAAAAAGTAAATCAGCACTCTAAGAAAGCAATGAGGCATGAAAGCACTTGTATAGTCTGGAAAGCTATTCCTGCTTTGGCCCAACTTCTTATATAATTGTGCAGCTCTTCTAACATAAAAATTAATGATTAACAGTTCTTAGTTTAAAAACAGAATGCTGTTAGATATCATGTGTGACACATTACAAATGTGGATTGGAAAAAAGCAAAATGAAATAATCACTCATGTTCGACTACGTTGAAATTAAAAGTCATTAATCTAAAAAAGATTGTGCTTCTCCAGACTAACCTAATTGAATATATACATGATATATAGATTTGTGTCCTTTGTATTATCACTGATCACTGAACTTGGAGCAAAACCTCCACAATGGAACTCAGCTAAACTGTACATCATCAAGCCGATTTAAACATAAATGTGGGATATGGCCAACTGCTATAAATAGAAACAGAATCAATATTCTATTCATTTTTTTTTATTTAATCACATATCTCGTATGCAGATTAAATGAAATATATTAATGAAGATGTTAAGCATGCTGGGTGTATCACCCAACTAAAACTTATTTGGCTACCCTTCACTTGTTTTATTTCAGTCTTTATGTTCGCCGAGAGTAACTGTAAGCAACTGAGAGTTGTAGCGAAAGCGACTGAAAGCAACTAAAGCAACTGAAAGCAACTCCAACTTCAGTTTCAAGTCACAAGTTTAGACCATTCGCCCCAGTAAGCAGAACATGTCAAGAACTCATCAAATTCACCACCTTGACACAAAACAAAACTGCAAGAAGAATGAATGAATGAGTGAATGGACAAATGAACAAATGAAAAAGCCAATGCAAGTGATATTTAGTATGCCACTTTGAGATGCCATTGTATGCATGGAAGTCATTACAAAGATCATGCTTACATGTTAAATGTTACTTTGTCATTTGTATTACAGGATGCATTAAAAAAAACATATCCATAACTAGTTAGCAGTTGACACCTGAGAGAAATGTCACACCTGAGAGGAATCCATACCAAATTTCCTGAGAGTAAATGCAATGTTTTTCCTTCAATGGCCCTTAAATGCTCAACAGTAAATGTAGACTCTACCAGACACCTGATGGATGAGGCCCAGTGTTTCCACCCGACGGCATTCTCAGCAAAACCATAGAGGCCTTCAAGTCAATATGACTACTTACGGCTGGAAACCTCTGCTCTCAGGCAAACGAAAAGTAATCCATTAAAATGTCACACACATAGTAAGGACTCGCTGCTCTACTTCCATGAGGAACAACAAGGCGAGGAGTAATTACATGATGATCACTAGCTTCCAATATTCATATTGGCAGAAACATGGGAATGGCTTAACATAGCCACAGGCTGTGAGGTTATTTTATATATGTATATTGTGTAAAGACTTCTACTGTAATTTCTTCTCTGCTGTAATGTAAGAGTAAAGAGATTATGTTATCTTTGATAGATGAACAGGGAGAGACAGAAAAAATGAGATATGTTTTACCAATGGCAAAATAGAATAAATCTGAACTTTGATCTTGGTTGTGTTGTCTGAAATTTCAGCGCTTTTCTCAAATGTGTGAAAGCTTTTGTAAAAAATGTGCAGGGTATTCCAACCCAATTTACAGAACTGCATAGGGCTTATCCTGGATGGCTAGTAGGAAAGACACATGTGTTTATCTGTCCTTCACATGACCATATTCTATCAAAATGAATTTAAGGATGCTACCAAAACTATTTCCTATAGAACCATACCCTACACAAGTTGCTAATTGTTGCATAGTGTTACTTTATGTTGCAGTCTGTTGAGCTCTCAGGGCTAAAGACTTTTTCAGCCCCTCATTCTTCAAGCATATGGCCAACAGCCTCATTTTCTACGTCAGCAAAGAACACTGACTTTTACGAATGTTAAAGCAGCCTTTGGTTTCGTGGACATAATGCATTCTCTAATATGCCAGATTACATAATGTATGGACCAAAGCCTCTTTTGTGCACATCCTACATAATGTGGACAAAATTAACACTGGATGGCACAGAATGATCATATAGCACATTCTGCATTTTGCACCACAAAAGTATAAATTATGGCCTAGGACTATTACATGGACAGATTTACTTTACTTTACTTTACTTTGTCTATGAAATGAGTTTCTTTTATTCATAAAAAGAGAAGTGAATTCAGCCTTTTGTCCACAAAAGGCTTAATGAAAAGTACAGCAGTCATTTAAGTGCATGACATGAATCCTCCATTTTGTTTTCTGTGCATGAAAGCAATCTTTTCTCGTCAATATTTGAAGGGCGGAATGGAACATGGTTGTGTTTTTCACGGATAAAATGCATTACGATGTCACATCGCTCCATAATGAATGCATTTCTTAGCACAGAAGGCATTCTGTACATGGAGAAAGGGCTGTTACACGGTCGCCTCATACCATATGTATTAAGACACACTTGCAGAATCTTACAGTAAAACTTACATTTCAGCAAAAAAGATCCTTTCCTTCCTTCCTATGGCCAACAGAAGACCAGTGCGACATCAACCCACACATTCCCATTTGCATTTAGAATGGACATTACCTTGGCTAAAAAGTGTTATGACATCCCTTATGGTTCTTCACTGGAGGTCACAAGTGGTCTTTTTTTCCATCCCCCCCCCTGGAGTTTTGAAGGAATGACATGAGTTCAAATATGTAGAACAGAATTTCTGTCAAGTATGTCAGTGGAGAGTTGGGGTATAATTTCAAGCCCCTCCTGCCCTTAAAAGTAATCACACGTCATTAACGGGATAAGAGCAGGGAATCTTGAAAAAGGTGAGAGTGCAGCCCACAGAAAGAGTCCTCACCCGTGGCCCAGGAGAGGGTAATGGACATGTTTCTGACAGTGGAAATCTATGGCGAGACGAAACAGCAATTTTGGCTAATTTCAAGTGAGTAATTAGCTCTAATGTCAGAACTGCGTTTTCCCCCCAGAGTATTTCAAATTGCCTATTGTAATGTGCATAACCACCACTTCACTAATTGAAATAATTTCTGAACTATAGAAATATATATTTAATTCCCAAACACACAGAGTAAAAACTGTAATGAAGTGTACTGGGCTAAATGTTTTATACAATGCATTGGGCACTTTCTAAGCCACAAGCCCCCCAAAAAAGAAAGAAAAACAGAAATAAACGTAACCTTCTCTTTCTCTCCCTCGGCTGGGCCAGCACCAGGTTTACTTCTCTGAGCAAGGTTATGGTTCTGCTTCCTTCCTGTCAAACAGGAGGTCTACCTCACCACCAAGGTCTTCCAAGCACTTTGAGACAATGTACATTTGTAATGGGGCTCATGCCGGTGCAGAGATATTTTGGGGCTGATATTCAAGCTGATAAAACGGTACCACACTCACCAACATTTATTAAAGAATAATACCTACAGCCAATGCCGTCACTAGACGATTATGATCACGTCCGAGTGTCTGCTCACCAGCAACTTCAGAGTTACAAGCATTGCACATTAAACTGGTGAAACAGCTATTGGAGATGAAATGGTGCAATCACGGATAGTTTCTCAATGGGACTTACAACTTCACCTTACATCTACTGAAACCTTCAATTAGGCGAAGCACATTTATTTGGGACACTTAACACTGGGCTACGTTTAAGAAAATAGGCCTAGTGTCGCCCCTGCCTATAGCCTATGAGCTATAGCTTTAAGTGCTTTTAATAATAACCTACAGCCTTCATAGGCTAATGAACATTCCCTAGACAGCATAGACGGCAACCCGGCTTCAGCTCCATCAGCGCTACACAAGAAAGGGGTGACGATTGCATAGACTATTAACCATGCCATCAATATTTACTTGTTATACGTTTATACATTGCCACTAGTGGGGATCACTCTTATGAATTGACATACTGTAGCTATTTTTCGCTAGACTAGCTTGTTTGTTGTTAAGGCTGATGGTGGACTAATATCTAAGTAAGGCTACTTGGTCCATTGCAGGCTGCATCGAGATGTTTTTAATGTTGGTTTAATTTCCCAACAGTGATTAACAATACTGAGGCTTGTGTCATTAGTGTCATTACCTGCCAGGGTGAGGTGGGTTCTTGATGTGTGTGTGTTGAAGGAATCTGGGCCCTGTTTTTACATATTTCAGGGTCCAAATGATTACTAGGGACAGAAGTGAATAAAATCCACGTCACCCTGACTTGCCGTCATTGGAGATAGCCAGGTAAAGACACTGTGTTCTAAGCCAGAACACTGTAAAATAGCATATCAAAGTTTTCCTTTAACTTTATTGTCTGTGGCAAGGGAAGTTGATGGGGGAGGCACAGGGTCTTAAAGAATCATAATCCAGATGCAGTTGCCAGGCAGTTGTGGCACACATTTTATTGAAATAGAATCATAGAATTAAATGAGACTGAATTCAATTAGAAATAATTTGAAAAAACATCCCTGCAAACAGAGAGAGCCCCCTTCAGGTCAGAGAGCAAAAGGGCAGGTGCTTGAGCAACACAACAGAAAACCTGGAGCCCAAGCACTAGTGGATACATCTGACCCCTAATCACAGGTCTTCTGGAAGCTGAGAGGCACCTAATTAATTACTGGGGGAGCACTGGATGGATTGAAACCTAACAAATGCAATGGTGTCTGGGGAGAAGAATTGAACACTACACTGGTGTAATAAATCATAGCTTGCTCCAATAGTGAACCGCAATCTATCAAGGGCTGGCCTCTTTTCCTTACTGCGAATCACAAACAGTAGCCTTGGAACTGGAATGGGGCAGCAATTTGTGTGTGTGTGTGTGTGTGTGTGTGTATTTATGTGTGTGTGTGTGTGTGTGTGTGTGTGTGTGTGTGTGTGTGTGTGTGTGTGTGTGTGTGTGTGTGTGTTAGTGCTACAGTCTGAGTCAGAGACCATTATTGTGACATCATTAATGTATAGACATATGATATGAATTTCTGTTGCTCCATAATAGGTGTCACAACATAGAAATAAATAGCACTAACTGACAAGGGATACTAACACAAGTAAATGTCCACTTTCACAGACCCACATGCTTCCAACTAAACCTCAGAAGCCAATGCTAATAAGACATGAGGGAGGTGTGCACGTAGGACAGCCTAAAAAGGACAGGAGATGGAGTGGGCTACATCATAACAGCAGTACACATGCAACATTGACTCCAGCTGCCTATTAATGATAACCAAGAAATAATGACTAGGTGTGGGTGTGTGTGTGCGTATTAGCATATTATCATTATAGTGTATCATCCTAAGGTTAGGTTGAGGGTTTAAGTGAGTCACATAAATAAAGTACATTAAGACATGTATCATCACCTCAATAACCTTTCAATAACCATTCCTAATTATTGTTGGAAATACTGGAAACTAAGCCTTTGCCACTACTTAACAGTAACAACTGCCACAGCTGCTGCTAAATGTATTTATTACCAGTTCACATTATTATTGCAGGTAGTCATTCAACTGTTATTAGACAAACCAGCTGTGGATTGCTCTAATGTGGAATCATAGCACATAGCTTTGTGAGGCAGAAATGGGTCGCGTCGAATCTGAATCCTCACCTGCCACATTCAAGCTTTTCAGTGGGAGCCGCATGAGGCTAGGGTGGCGTGCATTTAAATACGACACAGGTGGCACTTTGGACACCCAAATGCGTTGATCCATCTCATTTCCTGTGCCATTTGATGTCCAGATGAATTTTAGTAATAGCACTGACATATTATTCAAATGCAGGCCATAAATATGTAAAAAAAAAAAAATAAAAAAAAAAAATCTGAAATGAAGCATGGAATCAGATTGAGCCTGTGCAAAAAGGCACATTTATGACAGTTTGGTGAATCAGCCATTAGGCCGGAATGTGTGTGTGTGTGTGTGTGTGTGTGTGTGTGTGTGTGTGTGTGTGTGTGTGTGTGTGTGTGTGTGTGTGTGTGTGTGTGTGTGTGTGTGTGTGTGTGTTAGTGCTACAGTCTGAGTCAGAGACCATTATTGTGACATCATTAATGTATAGACATATGATATGAATTTCTGTTGCTCCATAATAGGTGTCACAACATAGAAATAAATAGCACTAACTGACAAGGGATACTAACACAAGTAAATGTCCACTTTCACAGACCCACATGCTTCCAACTAAACCTCAGAAGTGGGTGTGTGTGTGTGTGTGTGTGTGTGTTTGTTTGTGTGTGTGTTTGTGAAAGTGAACGAGTCCGCAGATAGGCCTCTGTTTAAACAGGCACAGCAGGAAAGGGACACACAGATCCGTTCCACTCGTCCCTGGCAAAGGTTCTTAGTCCGTTTGCCTTTCTCTGTGTAATGCCCACAATAAGACCTTTCCAGAGCTGGCTGCAGCCAGAGCAAACAAATCTGTGCGCGCCTGTGCCAAGCTGGAATACTGCAGAAGGGTATGTGGGTCAGAGCAAAGATGCTCCACTATATGCATATTATATAATTTACACATGCATATGAAAAATTGAATGTGCAAAAACCAGCAACAACAAACAAGCACTGGGGAGATTGGTTATCTATCCACAAGCAGACTATCTATCTGTTCATCTCTTTATCTATCCATCCATCCATCCATCTGTATCCATCTATCCACCCATCTATCTACCAAGGGTGTGCAAAAATATTGTTTTATATAATTATCAGAATCAGAATCGCTTCATACGCCAAATGTTCAATGTACACAGAAATTTGACTGGAACAGTGACACAAGAAATTAATAAACAGAATAAGATACAGAAGACACTAAGATGAAGTAAAAGTAGTAGGGGTTGCACCATCCCATACACGTGTTTGAAGGTATGTGTGTGTGTGTGTGTGTGTGTGTGTGTGTGTGTGTGTGTGTGTGTGTGTGTGTGTGTGTGTTGCGGGGGGAATTGGCAAAGATGCGTGGTGGTCAAGCGGGGGATGAGGTGAGATCTAGGATGGGTTGTTAAGGCGAGTGATGGCCTTCGGGTAAAATGTGTTCAGGTGTTGGTGTAAGTCCTGATGGAGCAGAACCTGGGGCTAGATATAATTTTTTGCTAATTATTAGCAAAGGAGCACCCTAGGATGATGATAATACATGATAATACACACACACACACACACACACACACACAAGCCCACAGCTTATCATTATTTCTTGGTTATCGTTAATAGGCAGTTGCAGTGGTGGTCCGTCAGGGCCTTCAAGGCCTTCTCTGCTGGCCTAAACATCATCAGAAAATAAATGTAATAAATACATTTAATTTTAATATTTTCTTTTCATAAATATGTATTCAATTATTCCCCATAGTCCATTATCTTCATTTCATAGCTTCCAGCGTTGTTAATTTATGTTAGAGCTTTCATCCAATCATATTTCAGCTATCATGTGTTGCCACGCTCCGAGAAACCTTCCCCGAGAACAGAATTCTTCCCTGAGGCCTTCAGAATGAAGGCCCGTGTACATCTGATTGGTTTTCACAACTGGCTGTTTCAGTTCATTTAAGTTGAATGAACTGAAACAGACAGTTGTGACAACCAATCAGATTTCGAGTTGGCGACACTGGGCCTTCTAGAAGGCCCAGAAGATTTCTTTCCTCGCGTTGAACGTGACACGTAAACGTCCTTTGATTGGATACTGAGGCAGACCGGTGCAGTGCTTCAGTGCTCCAGTGCTCAGTTTAGCTGGCTAATGCGAAAACGACGTACATCGGTTTCAATGCTTATTATGCTAGTTGTTTCAATTGGTAAGACTAAATATAATTACATTAACCAACTCATATAAACTAGTTTACACCAACTTGATAATTCCAGTTTTTGATACAATTACAACGCCATTTTCAAGACGGAACTTTCAAGAAAAACTGGATATCATGAGGATGGGAAGTTTAATGAAACTGCTTTGCAGGTGGGACAATGCGATGTTTAGTGGACAAACTTGTTTAAGCTCTCATAGGCTCCTTTCGGTGGACTTAATAAAACTTTGTAGACTAATCCCTGAAAATCGCCTTTTATTTTTAAGTTGTGACAGTAATATCCAAGCGATCATATAACAGAGAGTTTACTACTCTTAATGTATTGTTAATACGGGTGTATTGATTTTAAATGCTGCGGAAATATTAATAAAGTCTGTTGTACTCGACTATGTTAAGGTGATGCAATGCTCACTTATACTGCCTTTCTGTAATATAATGGTTCGAGAGCCATGGCGTCATAATGATAGTATTATTTGGATTCACTCAGTTTAACATCGTGTAGGACATCGCTGAAGGCCCAGTCGTGAAATGCACGGACCGCCACTGGGCAGTTGGATTCTCACCCTGGAATACATGCCTACAGTGTTGCATGTGTATTGCTGCATTGGTCTAGCCTTATACATTCGTTTTATTCATCCAATTTGATATCGATCTGTAAAATCTCTGGGTTGGACTTTTAGGCTACTATGCATTTCTCAGGTTTTCTAGGTTCTTTTCCTGCAATGGTTTAACATAGCCTTTCTATCATATTGAAATAAAATAACCAGTGCCCTTTAGATCACTGTATTTTCACTGTTAGAACAACTTTACCCATGTGTGCCTCAAATAAAATGGGTACATAACCCTTTAGCCGTTTCTTTAGCACGTTTTCACAATTTTGTCTCCAGTCACTTGTAAATTTGTGTTTGATTTGAGTAGGGTGAAAAGACAGTCCTGTTTTCCTAACCTTGTGTCCCCACTTTTTCTTCTTCTTCTTGAATACGTTTTGTCCCAATGGCAACGTTGTTACAGAGCCATACCAGTGGCCAGAAATGCATTACATCCATGTTGTTTTCAAACTTACTTGAGATCCCTACTTGAGATCGTTTTTTGAACATCTCATTCAGTGTTGAATTGGAATTGAAATGAGTGGGATTGAACAGGCCTACTGTCTGACTGTCTGTCTGTCTGTCTGTCTGTCTGTCTGTCTGTCTGTCTGTCTGTCTGTCTGTCTGTCTGTCTGCCCGCTGTCTGTCTGTCTGTCTGTCTGTCTGTCTGTCTGCCTGTCTTCACATTCACCTTGTGGTAGCCGTCTTCTACCATCTTAACACTTCCAACCCAGAGGGCTTTTTTTGACTCTGTTAGGTAGTCTGCCATGCCTGATATTTGTGTATATTTCACCTAACTAAAAACCATTAGGCAAAAGTGGAATTTATGATTATATTCTAGAACAACTCAGCAATAATAAAATGAGAGTAAAAGAAATGTAGTAAAAAAAGTTTTTTATTAAAATTAAATCTAAAGACACTAAAATTAACTCTAGCTTTAGAGGTGCTCAGACTTTTTACAAAAAACACATTGTAAATATTTTGGAAGTTTTCTTTTTTACTCTGAACCTTGTAAACATATGTGTTTGCTCCACATAGGTGAGTTTAGCATTCAGAAAGTGTGTGTGATTTCTACACTTATTATAAGAATTTTACAAGGTGACACTTTTTTCCACCTAGACCACTATGCATATTGATGAAAGAGGTGTAAACTGCCCTGTGAGTGCCCCTCCCCAGTATGGCTCACCTGTCAGTGGCCCACTTGTCAATGGCCCTGGACTGTCATTGTGGCTATCTCTCCCCCACAACCATCAGCTTTGAAAGTAGATACAAGACATTGCAAACAAGCTTGGTGCATAAGAAGGTGAATTTAATAAGGTGCATAAAAGTAAAGGCATAGTAGGTACATAAAATCAGGTGCATAAAAGTAGGTACATAAAGGTAGGCATCATTCACCATGTCCTCGCTTGGGTCACTCATGTGCACATTCCATGATATGGTTTGGTACCTGTCTCTTACCATCACATCTGCCACAAAAGGGATGGAGAAGTTGGTGTTTCTCCTCCAGTAGTCAGAAATGTGATCCAGCTTGATCATGCACATGCAGAAACCAGTCCAATGTATCTGTAGAATTCAGCAACTCCAACATCAACCCATTTGTACTTTACACCTCTGGCAATGCTCCCAGCAGCTTGCTTGTTGGTGTTCTGGCAGAGGGTTTCCACAGCATCCTCTGAAAAGAACAACTTGAAGAGGTCTAGAGGAGTGTGGTTGTCTGCTGCATTCAGCTGCACACCAGGCTCCCTTGCAGGAAAAAACCTCAGTGCTGATGGAGTTGCATCATTGTCACCCTCTGACTTCCATGACGACAGATCTGGGTTAGGCTGACAGCGTGATCTCTTCCTTGGCGGTGTAGGTGCAATGTTCTACAAGTTTCTGTAATAAAGTAAAATAAAATTAACTGTTGCTCTTTCATTTTATGTTCGGGCATTGTAACACATATCACTTTAGCGCTCTAACGACTACAGTTTCGATCACAAACACCTCCTAGTTTTGATTCACACCTACCATACGCGTCATAATTACACTAAAAACTACCCACAGTAGTAAGACACGTTTTTAGCGATTTCAATTTACATCATCCGCTGCAATATAGTCACCATGTAGTTCTATGTTTTAATAATCTCAGAACAGACAACAATCGTTTATATGTGCAGCCTGTTATCATTTACCCAACTCTGTTAATTAAATATGTTTTCTACTATACAATAGTCTTAGCGACATAAAGTGATTTAATCGCTCTGCAAATAGTAGCATAGGCTACTAAACATTCCATTCAACTCATAGCATACCGACGTGCATTTTACTCGCTATAACAGTAAGACACGTTTGCATTTTTACATCAATGGCTGCAATATAGTCACCAAGTATGTTTTACTTACTGTATATCAGCACAGACAACCAACTCGAAACGTCAACAACAATCGTTGATATAGCCTAACATCATTAACGCAACTCTGAGAATTATATTCTACCACAATAGTCTTAGAAGCATAAAGTAATGTATTCACTATGCAAACAGTAGCATACTAAAATATTTCGTTCAACTCAGAGGAGCATTTTACTCCCTATAAGTTAATCAACAGCATTCATTACAAGAGCTAGGTGAACAAATAAACAAATAAAACTTACTCAACAGGGATATCCTCAACGGGGTAAAGACGAAGCTCAAAGTGCATGTGTTCATCTTCCATATCGTCATCGCTCTCATCCGAGGATGTGGTTTCCTCCTCGCTGACTAGGTCTTCTTGAATTTGGCGCAAGGCTTCGGCAGCAGAGAAGGAGTTCGCCATCGTGTATCTCTTCAGTCCAAATGTAAACATCCTAACATGCTGCCTTGTTTATACGGAAAAATGGGGCGTTTTCTCACGTTTTACTGCAACGTCATTACCCAATAGCGATCGGAGATTTACCATGATCTTATCATATGAATAGCCCTAATCCGCTAATGGGTGGGCAATCACAGGTTGCTTATACACTCTGAGAGAGAAATATGCAAGGCTTTACCTGTATTCTCCTTACAAAGTGCTCATTCATTTGTTTGTTTCGAACTGGATATATTTGAAAACTAGAAGATTCAAGCTTTCTCAGGGTGTTAGTTTTATGTTTGGAGGACAAAAACTCGCGGAGATTTTACATTCTATTAATAGAAATACCACCAAACGCCCCACGGGCGCAGATCGTTTTGGAAGGGTTAACCCTCCCTTGCCCAAACACTAATTACACACATGGACCCTTTTATTTTATTTTTTCTCTTTCACTCACATACTCCACCTTTCCTTATTTTTTCCCTTATTTTATTCTCGCTGACTCTCCCTGTGCTTCCATCCCTTTTCTTACTTTCTTTCTTTCTCACTGTCTTCCTTTCTTTCTTACTGTCTTTCTTTTCCTTTTTTTCTGTCTGCCACAACAAATCCTCAAAGAAGAAGAACAATATCTTCAGTTTTAGGGAAAAGCCATTTGAAATGAAAACAAACAAACAAACACACAAACCAATAAGTCCACATGCGCTAAATGAATATGCAAACTCTTGCAGCACTGAAACCCAATCCTTCCGTGGCATTTGATAAAGAGTAGTAGTCACACAGCATTACTTCATCCTCAGATTTAACGCTTGTCATTTGGGCCGTGAGAAAACAAGAAGAACTGTTTGCGGATGCGTGGCGCTGGAATGCAAAGTGGGACCAGACGCTTCTGAGGCAAAAGATAGCGTGTATCTGATCTTGTCGCCAGGCTCATGTCTCTAAGATTGTATCTGTTTATGATTCTATCGGCCATATCTTTGAAAGGTCTTGGCAGTGATGTAGCGTCTGCTGCCAGTGCACAGGCTACAGAGAGGAAAAGAGATTACCCCCCCCCCCCCATTCCACACACACATGCACACACGCACACACGCACACACACACACACACACACACACACACACACACGCACACACACACCACCCCATCCTCGCAGCGGGACTCATTAGTGCACATACTCTGCCCTGGTCTGATGTTCACTGTCACTGTAGGTCTCCCATGAAAAGAGGGCTGAAAAATGCACAGAGAGATCTGCAGATTATGATTGGTCTTTCATGTAAAGCTCGGGTCACGTTTTTTCCATACTGCCTGTCAGAGGCAGCACTGGTTGATTTTTTCTTTTCCTCTGTTTGTTTTGATTGCACTTTTATGACTACATGACACCATGGAGGATATAATATCATGTGTGTAAGTTTTGCTAAAGCAGCCTGTCTTCTGGCAAAGCTTGTAGACAAGTACCAATGTGGACATGGACACTAAGAGCAGAACATCCATATTAGATGCCTGTGGCCAAACATCCATCAGGCTCCATACAAACAATAAAGGAAGACAACATCCTCCCCTATTGCGATACATTTGTTTAAAGGTGCAATATGTAGGATTTAGGGTGATCTACTAGCAGAAATAGAATATAGTATTCATAATTATGTTTTCATTAGTGTATAATCACCTGTAAATAGGAATTATTGTATTTCCATTCGATAAGAATACCTTCTTCGTATCTACATGAAGAGAGGGTCTTCGTCCATGCAGTCCGCCATGTTGTGCCCCCATGTTTCTACAGTAGCCCAGAGTGGACAAACCAAAACATTGGCACTAGAGAGGGCCTTTCATGTGTCGGCCACAGTAGCTCCCCCTACACACTTGGAAAGGGAGAGGTATTCAGCCGGTTGCAATCTGCAGCCTCACCGCTAGATGCTACTTAATCCAATAAACTGTACCTTTAAATAATTGAAAAAAAAACTGTAGATGCCAAAGGCAAAAACATTCCTTATTATTCATGAATTCAGAAATGTGGCGGTTGCATTCCTCCATCATTTAGAACCAAAAACCCACATGTTATTAAAGGGACACTGCCCCCCGCCCCCCGTCCCTTTGAGCTTGTCATTCATTAGGTGGAAAACCACAGACAGGGCTGTACCAACCCACGCTTTACAATTCTCAGTACTCTCTGCCTGGTGCACATTACACTGATTGTAAACCACTTCAAATCAGCGTGAGTGGGTGGGTGATCAGCCCCGCCTCCACCTGTCTCATTAAACATGCTATGCACAGACAATTGCACTGCAGATAATTGTATTTTCTGTGTGTGTGTGTGTGTGTGTGTGTGTGTGTGTGTGTGTGTGTGTGTGTAGCACAATTTTGGGCAGTGTCTTACAACATTTGGAGGCTGCTATCTGTCAACAGAATAACTATTAAATAATCATAGGTGTAAAAAGGGCTATATATGTATGTGTATATGTATGCATATATTTACAATAGATTACATAATGATGTTATGTTAATGATGTTATGTTATATATTTATTTTCAACATTATAAATGGGCATTATTCCCTGGCATTTGCCTTTTGCCTTCTTTGCAGGTGAACAATATATTCGCAGTGACAGACACAGCTGATTATAAGAGCACTCATACTGATGGAGAACTTGCATTTCACCATTAAATAGCCTTTCTCAAGCTGGGAGCTGCAGCCACATCTGACAATAAAAACCAGAAATCTGTTAAAAGTTGGAGACACGTTTTGTTTTTTTCTGCAGTTCTATGGAGTGAAGAGCCTTGTAAACTAGTTTCTTATCGCAGGGACTGCGATATTACAAACGGAGGTTCAGGTTCTTTAACCTTCACTACCTCAAGAGTGCTACAAGTTTGACTCGTGGTGCAGAAAGTCGAGTTTCACTGTCTCTAACGTGTTAGGCTGGCCGGTCTCTGACTAGCCTGCTAGCTTGCTAACCTCTGGTTGACTGTGATAGTGTGCTCTTTTAATCTTTCTTGTGTTTCAGAATTCACGCCAAGCATACCCTGACTGTGGTCATGCTCGAGAGAAGGGCGACCAAAGATTTGTTGTGCTTTGACTAGAGACCATCAATGTACACACTATCCTTAAGTCATGATGGTTGCAGTAAAACCCTGACGTGATCCATGCTTTCAGACCATGCCTTTCCACCCAGTGATGTTAGCCTACAGCAACATTAAAGCTTTTGCTCTTTGTGGTCACAAACGTTGGTTAGAGCCCACATAGAGGAATTTTGTATTTTGTACTCAGAAGACAACATCCCACCTGGGCAATCCAGAAAAAAACAATCCTCCTGTCATCTCATTTACATGTCATCTTGTCAGGTATCTCCTATTGGAATTAGCATATAAATAAGCTGTGAGCTCATCAACTCGGTTTAAGAGGAAAACAACAAAGAGACACTAACGCTATTACAATGCAATGATTTTTCTTCCCTTGTCTGGCAACGTGGTTGCCCCTCAAAGACAGGTTTAATATTCAGAGCGGGTCAAAATACTATCCTCTCAGCCTCGCATGGTGGCTTATCAATTTAGGTTTACGATTTACTTTCACAATGAAAGGAAAGAAATAAGGGAGAGGGGTCTAAAATCAGGGGTTTCAACTCATCTCCCACCTGCATGGAGGCCCATCCAAAAGAAAAGGAGGCCTGCCACAGATTTATCAAATGTGGAGACTGAACAAATTAATCTCGTTGTGTAATCATATCGGACAACCACCCAATGCCAGACATGGTTCCCTGCACTAGGCATTACTCTCCAAATCAATGGTGTGTGTGTGTGTGTGTGTGTGTGCATATGTGTGTGTGTGTGAAAGAGAGTGAGACAAAAAGAGAGAGAGAGAGAGAGAGATAGAGTGTGTGTGTGTGTGTGTGTGTGTGTGTGTGTGTGTGTGTGCATGCAAGCATTCACAAGTCAACAAGTCACTAAAAGCCCTATTGTATCGAGCCATAGGGCTTGCCAAGGGCTTTGATATGCATATGGGAGAGAGTATACAGAGATGAGACGCTGACATCAAAGGGTTCCCATCAGCGACCACATAAGACCGAGTAATATTGAAGCTAACGCTGAGAGATCATGTAGAGTTATTATGCCGGCCACAGCTCAATGGACCAAAGTCACCCTTGGCTTGACTCAGTGCTTTGGTGAAAAAATACAGAACGGCTCATTTAAGTAATTTCTCCATAAAATGGACGCGATTGTTCATGAACTGTGTCATAGTTGAACTGCTTTGAGCAGTGTGTTAGCGAGTGGGTAAATGGGGAATGCAAGGCGGTAGGGCTAGTGGACATTTTTACGATGACATAAAGGTAATCCAAACTTTTTTTGTGATAATTCATTGAAAGGCACTACCTTTTCTTACTGTGAGCAGGAGATTGTAATCTTTAAGAGGACGCCTTGTTTGCCATTATTTAAATCATTGCCAGAGGTGAACAAGCCAACTGCTCTTTATGGCAAAAGTGGTATCTTTTTAATTGGCTTTTACAAGGCAACATGTGCTGCATTAATGAAAGTTCTTAAAAGAAACACAGAAACAGTTCATTGCCCACAGCCATGACCAACCAAATTCTTTGATCATGGTTGAGGCAATCAAGAAACTAGTCCGGCTGAATAACTTCAGGGTAAGGCGGTGTGAACATGGCATTAACCCCCCTTAAGTTAAAGATGTATTAATGTCTGCGGACCAACAGTAAGGGCATGTTAACACTACATTATTGTAGTCATATTAGGGCCCTCTGAGTGCATAATTATAATGATTTAGCCTTATTTTCAGTTTTCATGAGTAGAATATTAGGCTATATTTTGCTGAAACGCTGTTTTCCTAGATTCCCATGATAAGCACTGACTCTTAATGAATTTTCTTGGACATGTCCTGACAAGCTAATGTGTGCTATAAGTTAAATATAGCCTGATTAAAGTGATTTCCAATTTTCTCTCTGTGTTAAAATGATGTCCCTGTGGGCCTATAAAAAGTAAAGGGAGGACAGTCACTTCTCTTCCCAAACTAACTGTGGTGTCTGTGGAATGGTGGATTGCTGACTTGGGAGCAGTCCCTCTGCTGTGTGGGTGAAGTACCAAAGGTATGACACCGCTGTCAGGGAATCACCATCGGGTGCTTCACCTGTGTGTGTGTGTGTGTGTGTGTGTGTGTGTGTGTGTGTGTGTATGGGGAGGAGGGGTGGTGGTGGTGTGTGTTTGCTCTTTCATGGGTTCTCCTGGGCAGCATGTCTATTAGTTACCCACGTTTTGTGTCCAGGGGAGCAGACTCCTAGCTCCACAGGGATGGCCATTCCTACTGTCGATACGGCTGTTAAGAGTACAGAACACACTCACTCAGCAACTCACTCCAAAGAAAAGACAAACCCCAAACTCTGTGGGGATAGGATGGGGTCGGGGGGGGGGGGGTTGAGACATTGCTGGGGTGCATGGGTTCCTCTTTCCACAGATCATTTCTTTTGTTCTCCGTCATGGCCATCGACGGTGACAAGCGTCCTCGCCTCGGAACCAACTATCAACACCTTGTCACTTCATTTCGTCATACATTTTTATTCAAATATGTCCTTCGTGGCATCCATTAAGCATGTCACTTGCTTAAGTACGAGGGGAGAAGAAGAAAAGCAGACAGGTCAGGATGAGTAGATTAGTTTTGACTGTGATGGATTACATTGAATATTAAGCAATGCCACTGGTCCGCCCAAAAAAAAAAAAAATCCACACAAGAGCATCATCCTTATATCCGAGACACACATTTATATTCCTGATTGGAGCATCTGACCGGGAGCCAGTTTCATAGTGAGCCGCTACTTGACAATGACAAAAAAACATTCAGTCACCAGAAGTGCCCAGGCGGAGCTTGACAGAAAAGGGCAGTGATCAATCTGCAGCCAGACAAGGAAAACAAACAGTTTTATCTGACCTGTCAGCGCAAGGAGATGTTATTTGGGCTACAGTGTCACAGTCCTTGACAGGCTTGGCAGGTCAGAAAATGCACTGAGTAACCTGTGATTCAGTGGGAAGCGTGTGAGCTGCCATCCACTCATATTTGGGAACTGTCATTGAGAGTTATGAGAGGATTCAATAAAGCACTTTAGTCTGTAAAGGGCTTTTGACCAATACAATGTGCCAATAATTTTACCAGGAAGTATTGTTCCCTTTCTCCTTTAGAATATGCAAGCAGGTAACGCATGACTAAAAATGACATATCATCTTTATGGACTACATTACATACATGTGGGGTGTGGTGGAACTGTGGTTACCATCTTTGCCTCGTAAGAGGACAACCTAGGTTTGACTGACTGCCGCAAGGAGTCTGCCATATACCTGACCTCTACATTAACCAGCCTTTATAAATGCTAATATCTAGGTATATTTATGGGAGTTGTGGTGAAGGGCTCATGTAGATGTCAAGAATAAAAATACTGATGTAAAACAAATATTTACCCAGAGTTCTTGCAAAATGCTGGTGATTTGATATGGGTGAATTCAAGAATTTGATTGTTTTTCTCATTAACATGCAAAAAATTACAAAATCTGAAAGAATAATACGTTTTTTTTCATCTGAATCTTTCAAATGAAACTCTGTTGTCCACCCCAGGCCCGTAGAGAATACCCCCACAGCTCACGCACCGCGGGGGGGCCTCGCAGGGTTAGGGGGCCTCGCGTGGCCCCGACCAAAAAAAAAAAAAAAAGTTTTTTTTTTTTTTTTTACATTTACATTACATGGGATGCACACTATGGTCTTATGGTCTTTCGGTGTTTCCAGAGTTTATATAGAAATAAAGAAAACCATATACATAATTGAGCTTTCTTTTTTAGCCAGGTGAGTGACAACATACAGTCTACATTTCAAGATAGCCTACAATCATTATGGCAGGGCAGGATTACTAGGTTACAAGTTGGGTACAAAAGGGTCACTATTATTATTACTCATTATTATAAGAAATGTTCCCATTGAGAGTCAAACAACACTTAGTTCATTGTGTAGACACCCATCACATCTGATATACGTAAGGTTGATTAATTAAACACTATTGGGGGGGCTCTCAGGGTTATTCTGCAGGGGGGCCTCACACGTTTCCGGTACGGTACTGGTCCACCCAGTGAAAATCTCATCACATATTCATGGACACAAACAGAAATGCACACACACACAGACACAAACATACACAAACAAACACTTAGACATGTAATTATGATGAAGTGGATTTAACATGAGTTTGTCTCCTCCACTGTCCTTGCGCATGGGAAGCTAACTATGTGTCAATTAGTCCCTAATGTTTGGAACAGCATGGTGGCAAATGGACTCTAAATTGCTATTGCACTCCTGGATGAATTCAAGGGATGAAATGGACAGCGAGTGGACCTCTTAAATGATACACACCGAGAACACCTGTAATGCCAGGCTCCACAGCATACAAATGAACAGAGGAGCCTCAGTTAGACATGTTTGATTATTTTAGTATGAGTATCTGCGGGTGCATTGGACATAGCCCCACATAAACATACTATTTTCATAGCTATTCTACACAATTTGCCTATTGGAGTATTTATACTTGAGCATTCCTAAGAATTTTCCATAGTTCTAGGTATAAAAGCAGCAGCATCGTGAAGATTGGATCAACAAGGCAAGGTGAGGCAATATTTCTGGGTCAACAAGAATACAATAATAATAATTAAAAAAAACACTTTTGTGCGGATATGTCAAGAGAAGAAACAGATGGGGACAACTCAGGCTGGCCAGGAATATTGCAACAAAAATCAAACAGTACACCAATACAGAGTGATATGAGTTATATTACTAGGACTTATTGGCTGACCTCATGTGGTCTAGAGAAGGGATCAGGTCAGCAGGGAAAACAAGAAGAAGTAGCTAAAATGACCAGGGTTAAGATACGCAGTATGAGCTCAGTCGCAATGTAAGAAGCAAGGTACAAAATCAACAGGGAGTCTGCTGAGCCTTCTGGAACATGCCAATAATGTCCCTAAATATCCCAAAGTATCACATCTGGAAATCAATATCATATCAGCACAAAGGACCACTGGGCCTCACAAGGCCTGTGGTACGACCAGGTTTTTGAGAGCTGTTGTAGTAGTGTAGTGCTCTAAGACATTTAACATGAAATTAGAGGGAGTCAGACTGAGATGCTGTTTGCCAAACAGCACTTAACCTCCTGATCCATCTCTACCCTTTATTTTGTTGACATTTACTTTGAATTAAACTAATTAAGTCATGGAATGACACCCTACAGTGGTGACTTCACCATCTGGTCATGAGCAGGAGAGATGGATCTTACACACACAAACGACTTAACACTTAATAACTTAATGTTTTTCACATTAGTTATTCATATTTCGAGACAGTCCTTGTGATATTCACACCCGTGACCCTCCTCAGACTAACACTAAGTTGCTGGCAGCCACACACGGACAGTCATGACTTTATCTTACCAGATGTGAATGCATGATTACAATGCACACACATTAAGTCAAGTCTATTTCAAATCATTCTTCATAATGGTCCCATTGAATGAATTTCTCTGGGATACAAATGGACTGCCCCTGTACTGCACACTACAGTGGAACTTCTGAGAAGGAGCTAGTTTTATCCTGCATTGATCGCAGGAGCAGGAAGGAACATTATTACTTTGTGATACCTGATTGACTTTAATGTTTGCGCAGCCACAACCCAGCGCTCCACATGGCCTCGAACACATATCCTCATCAACGGCTCGTTTATCTCTCAACAATCTCCCTGAGCCTTGCACTCAGAATAACAGCACACAAAGGAAAGAGAAGCACACTGACTTATTCATCTATCTGTCAGTGGATAAAAAGCTGAAAACAACATGACTAAAAGGAGTGTGACAGGGGGAGGAAGATATCTTAGAGAGAGAGAGAGAATGGTAGAGGGAGGGGAAAGGAGGAATTTGAACATCTGTTAAATTTTTCATAAGCTGGACAGTACTAGATGCTTTTAGTCTACAGTTTCTTCTACCATCAATTCTGTACAGAGGACTCATTGTGGACAAATGATGTAATGGAATAGGCAGGGCGTCGATGAAGAGACGTGCAAAAGGACACGTGTCCCTCTATAAGACCCTTGTGTTGAAATCACAGCTAAACTAATTTGTGAAATTACATTTGAACCAAAATGTCTGTGCCATCTTTACAAACAACACGGTTCCAGTCAATACAAAGAGTGTGGGCCACTGTAGGAGACATAACATGCCACTGCCTGAAGCTGCCTGTATAAGACTGTGTGAGAATTACTGTGTGAGAGTTACAATCAATATCACTCTGACATTTATTTGATTTGACTAATTTCCCTCTCACCAAAACTTGTAAAAATACATATAACGGTTTGTCTTGAAAACAATCATACCTGAAAAGGCCTGAGTACTCTGAAATGATTGTGGGAGGGAGACAGTGTCAGCGGAATCCCAATCAGTTGCATTCTAGCCCAAAAATCCTCCCTGATTAGGGGAGATAAGACAAACGATTTAAAACATCTGCGGCCCCCCATTTAGCAGTCGCCACCTTCTTGTGAATGCAAAGTGGTCCTTCCTCTTCTGAGGTTTTTAATAGGAAACGTAACAAAAGACAGATAACACAAAAGCCGCTATCCGTTTGCGAGGGCCACAAAAATGTGCCCAGACGTGAAATGTGAAGGCAAGTGTCACAGGAGTTAACAGCTGCCCTGGGAAAAGCGATCCAGTTGCGTTAAAGGGCTTTCAGACAAGGGGGTGAGCATTCACGTAAAGAAAACTGATGTGTCTTCTTCACCTCGACACGTACACCCTCGCTATTTAAACATGTCCAGCAAGAGCAATGCTAAATTCTTAATTTTAACCATCTTAGGCTGTCTGGCCCAGATAGCAGCCCACGCTGGGATCCACCTTGGCCAGATCGGGGCAGTGTCTCTATCTTAGGTCACCTGGCCCATATATGAGCTGTGTCTGGGATCTACCTTGGCCAGAGAATCATCAATATTCCCAGACACAACCTTTGGGGGGAAAAAAATTGAATATCAGTACAAATCTCTGTCACAGTGTTCAGTGCCCTGTTCAGTGCCATTGTCTAAAAATACTATGTACATTGGCCATCTTTTCATCTTTTCAATACAAATGAACAGTGGGAAAAGCCACAGAATTCAGCAGACAAGATTAATGAGAACAGACTATGAAAACGTGGCAGAGAGACAAATGAATCAGACACAAAAGCTTCAGCAAGATGAATGAACAGGTGACCTTGTCAGAATTTCAGAGTTTATTTAGATGAAGGCCTTCTAACAAAAGCAATTTATATTTTGGAAAAATAGCCAGGCACTTACACGGGGAAAACAAACCAAGGTAATGTTACTGTGAGTAAATATGAAAAAAAAAGATATTAATTAAACTAAAAAATGAACAAAGACCAAATAAACAAATTCAGAGCACATGCCTGAGGGTTCTGAGAACTGAGTGCCTTCGGCAGCGACAAATAAGACTGACATCCCACTTAACTGTGCCTTCAAGCCGTTAGATAAAAAAACATAGCATTAAAACAGAAAGGGGTGATTTTGACTAAAGCAGTGCCAAGGGAGATTCAATTCTAAAGTGTTGCAGATTGAGAACAGCCACTTAAAACACAAAGTTCTATTTGAATATTTTATATGAATATTTGCAATAAACGGACGTATAGGAAGAAACACATAAAAGCAGTATCATTACTTCCATTATACACTGTATCTACAGTACATCATTAATGTACTTGTGGGAGGGAGCTGAACATAATGGCCTGAACTTTGATTTTGCACTCTGCATGATGACTGTCGACAGCCATGTGACTGTCAAGGGAATGACTTGCCTGGCTGTAATGCAGATGATGACCATAAAAATGAAAGGCTGAAAGGCAGCTAATAGCCACTGAGGAGAGGTAGGTATTCAGAGGATTGGATGAATAATGGAGGAATTTCAGAGATGCTGAAATGGGCACATTTCACTTCCATGCAAAAATGGCCGATAAAGCACATCAGATATTTAGACTATCTGCACTTGAGGTGTTCTAGGATGTTACATCATGCCGTGTTCCACTGCATATTTCAGCTTTTTGAAAGCACCCTTTAATCAAGGACCTGCATTCTTTCAAAAATCATAATGGTGATAGAGAATCCTTAAAAACTAACTAAATGATCTGGATAGTCCACCTACAGAGACTTTATAGACACTATGATGGAATTCAAGTTCAGTCTTTGTTGAAAGTGTAAAGAGGACCATCAAAATAAAGGATGGCTGATATATTTCATTTACAGTGTAATGTTCTATTCATTCCAGCTCCATTGATTCTACAGCCCACCACTGGACCATGAACAACATGGTTGTAAAAGCTCAGGGTCTTACCTACAGCATTTTCTGTTGACCTACGACTAACCCTGGCACAGAAGCCTCGCTCCCACCCTCTCACGTGCCTATTCTTAGTGTGAATGCACTCAAATTCGAAGGGGTGTTACACTAAACCTTGCTCTGTACTTGAAACTCCACATCTAATATTTATTAACAGGAAACAGCCTTACTTGGAGAGCAGTGCAATTCCCCACCATATTCACTGCCTCAGTCTTTGAGTTAGCAAAGGGTCTAGGCCTAGGACCACAAATCATTAAAACAAAATGTAAAAAGCATACTATATGTGGGGGATGCCACATTAAAGAAGAAATGTATAAACATATAGTGAAATGTCAAATAGTGCCCCTTGTTCTGATTGATTTCTTATGATGTCCAGTCGTATGTGTATTTATGAACATATTTATTTTAGTAAAAACGTATTCAGACGTATACAGAAGAGTTTATCTGTCAAGATAAAAAAGGTGTATAGTCTGTGTTGAATCTGAGCTCAGATCCACTGACATCTTCAGATTTCTGCACCTCAGCTAACTTAAGAGAGTGCCATTTAATTTCCAAATCCATAAATCTGACATGCAGTAATACAGGGTGAGATTGGAGGAGATTTACCTACATTTCTGCCTGCCTATAACACAATCAGACTTATTTATGGTCAAAGTTATTTTAAATTGGGTATTTGCTAATTTACTGAGCTACATCTTTTTTCCTCTTCACCTGTTTACCTTACTTTCTAATATATGCACTGACTGACTGACTGACTGACTGATCAGTTAAGCATCTTAAGAGGCTTTGCTAGATTCTCACTTCACATATGCAAGTACCTCTGGGAGAACTCACTATTAACAATTTACTGACATTTACAAGCGCTTCAACGATATGTAGCCAAGTGTGAGGTAAAAAGTCAACATGAACTCAAACCGACACCAGCTCTCGACGTTCCACAAAGAAATTCATGAAGTGAGTCCACTACAGTACGTAATTATATAAAAAAAAAACACAATAGCTGCTCAACCCTGCTGAAACACTGCTTTGTTCCAAACAGAAACGAAGTAATTCAATTATAATTGATCCCTTCTCTGAATAATTACAAATTAACAACATACAAGCCCCCCCCCCACACACACACACACACTCTCACTTATCCACAAAATGAAACAAAAAAAAACATTTCTCCAATTCAATGATGCAGATTTTCAGGCTCATTCAGACAACTTCCAAAATAGTTCAGATGATGTATTTAATAATTGGCAATGACTGAACAATGAGTGAAAAAAGAAAATGTGTAAAGTCTTTATTTTGCAATTAAGCTACTCTGATTTGTGACTAGTCCCATTTTCGTGTTTTTGTTTCCGTCACACCCTAATGGCTTCATCAGCATTGAATACAGATTGGTTTCAAAAGGCTTTGTGTCTCAGGAAACCGTAGATGGTCCTCAGGAGCCTGAAGGAGGACTCTGCATTGTCATTGCAATAAATTGCCTGTAATTGTTAGCAAGGGGGATGAGAAGCGATCGGCAACGCTGTAGCTCTCCCCCCGCTAAGTCTGCGTAAAATAAACCATGACCACGCTGTCAAATCTGCTGACACTATTATATTGGGGAATTATGGCTCCGTGGTGCCATACACTATTGTGAGGCCGCAATAATCCAGACAGGGACTTACTCGGCGATATCAAACAGTCAGTTTTTATTGGAGCAAACAATAAAAATGTAGGCCCGTGTGACACGGTTAAATCCGACAATATACTGTGTCTAAGCCCTCTGTATTCACCCGCGATGCCTCTGAACCTTGGTTACTGTACCGCAGGTATTACTATGAAACTGAAATGAGATGAAACACCTGGATACCACCACACCTGAGCTTTGTGGTCAGGGAACAGATCTGCTTGTCTGAAGCACAGCACATGGACGTAACATTATAGTGTCTATATCCTATATCATGTACTCGGCCTGCAAGGTATTGGGTTTATGGACACCAGCTTTATTTTACGGGTTTTCAATTCAGCTGTAACCCTGGCGATGAGCGAAAGAGGGGCCTGGGAGGACATCCAGTTGTTTATTCACGGTCTAAAAATCCCGGCTCACGTGTTGCACCAGTGCCCCTTTCGGTAAACCCCAGGGCCATACAGTCGGACAAACTCAAAATGTGAACATGCACATGACTGCAGCAGTACTAGCAGGGAAGAACAATCCAGTGCATGATTTTGGTGCTCGTCTGTGTGCAGTGTCCAGAAATGTGAACATGCTCTTCATATAGCTCATTCCACCCCATCTACACAAGCACTGGTCACGGATTTAATATGCATGGGCTGCACCCCTCAGGAGCGGTACGAAAGGCTGCCTCAGACTGTGAAATTGAGTATGTATAGTAAAGGGAAAGTGGAGAGAAAAAAACTGCAATGCTTTGTTATTCTATTCATGAAGGTGTGATTATTGCCATACTTTCCAATAAGACCCCTATACTGTAACGGCACGCGGCAGCTATGGATGGGCATGACTCATGATTTTATTTCATTTCTGTCATCCCTCCATTCTCCAAAGCCTTTTTTTTTCTTCTGTCGCTCTCCCCCTCATTCAGATGCGTTTTCTTTTTCAAGCGGAGTGCTTATTACCAAGGAAATCTAGATTCATTTGTCATGCAAGGGAAGCTCCCGTTCCCCCTACTCAGCAGAAAAAAAATGAAGTTTGATCAGTCTGCTCCAGGTGTCGCCTCACTCTGTTTGATCTAGAAGGTTCCTTTCTGCCTTTCATGATTCCTCCCCTCTGTATGGCAAGGGCAGACAAGAGGAATGGCAGGGAAGAATGTCAACAGCAACAGGAGCTTAAAGCCAAAGACTACCACCCCCCCCCCCACACACACACACACACATACATTGTTGCATACTTTTTTCAAAGAATCTCCATGTAAGAGTCTGTCTGAATATCAAATACAGTCCTTGAATTAACATTAATGGCCTCAAATGTTAAATTTATATGTCAAATAACTGTAAAAGACTCTCAGCTTATCAAGACTTTCATCTTCCCTTAAAACAGTGTGGAGGAGCAGCTTGTCTTCGGGAAGTCAGAGATTATGTATGGATATCAAATCTGGATTAATTAGGACCATCAATGTCTGAATGCTGATTGCTTCCCTTTCAAGAAGAACTTAGCGTTTTTGCAAGAAGGTATTTCACCACGGGTCTGGCTCCAGGACATATAAAAGAACTTTAGTGGGCCTTTAAATCACGATTTATGGAGCAAAGAGACACCTTTATGTGAGGCAGTGTCTTTAAATCAGCCCTCCTCAGGCTCCAGATCTCCTGACTTATCCGCTCTCTCTTCAAGCAGGCTGCATCCTCTTTGGAAAGATACCATCGAAAGCATTCAAGTTCTATTGAATACTTCCTCATTGATAAAACATTGAAATCCATTGATGAGTCATGCAAATATAGTGTTCATGCATTTTGTACTTTATTCAAGCTATTTTGCATAACTGGTTCTTTTGTATAACTGGTGGTTAGGAAAGTTAAATAAGTAATATAAACCTATATATATACACCATAAAAACATATAAATAAACATGCCCACACACAACACACGACACACACACACATAGACACAAACACACATACACACAAATGCATACACACACACACACAAACACTAGCAGACTCACAAACTCACTCTAAAATGTGTCAAACAAGACTGATGGTGGGTGAGGGCATTCTTGGCTTCGTACAGCAAATGGTTGAAGTATGGAGCTCTGGTATGCTGCCAAGCTTTTGATATATACAGCAATGACACCATGGGCTGTAAAATGAATGTTTAGTGGACCACTGGACAGAGGAAATCTAAAGGGACTCGTGGATACTGCAGCTATTGATATCCCAGCCAAAACAATACACAGTAAGTCACAAACAATTGGAAACTGAGGTGTATGAAGTGATGTAACTCAGTAGAGACCTTGCACATCTTACAAAATAACTGAATCATGCCTCCTTCCTTAAAACACATGATGAACACATCTTTATAACAAACGCAAATCAAATAAACTACATGTATTGATGTAATTATAACACCATAGAGTATACGGTGTGCTTCCTCAGACAACTTAATGCATTATGTGTGAATAATGTCCATATAAAATGCATATGAACTGCTGATAGCACAGCGCCTCATTGTGACTTAGTGCTTGATATACTCTAAACATTTGTTTTGGTAATGCTGTCTGTATGCCCATACATGAGGGAGCCCTGACAACTCTTACGATGTAGAACTTCAAAATACCTCCAAACTCTGACCGGCTATGGATATGTTATTTAGTGCCTGGTATGCAAATGGTATACGAATTAGCCTTAAAGCAGCAATAAGTCGTTTTGTTCCAAAACTAATAAGAAAACTACCTTAAGGCATGCAAAAACCTTGCAAACACCATCAACAGACCAGTTGGCACTGATATAAGCTTGCCAACACACTAACTGGTGTCTTTTGGCAGTATAGCTGGCAATGTCATGCTGTAAAAAATGTTCTTCCATTTTTGCAGGGTTTTCCAGCCTGGAACACAGAACTACACTGTGCATATCCTGGACGGCTAGTGGGAAAGACACAAGTGTTCATCCCTCCTTCACATGACCATATGATGGTACCAAAAGTAGTTGCCTATAAAACCATACCTTAAATTGTTCCATAGTGTTGCTTTAAAGACTACAATCTTGTTTTAGGAGTCTCTTAACTTCATGAGATGCTTAATAATATCATTTTTTTTTTTTATTCAAACATATTCCATGCATTATCATGCTATTCTAAGGTGCCTTTCTTGTCACACTTTTACAGAGCTAGTAAACAATTACCTTTAAGCCAGAATACCCCAGAAGAGCAAAACAAGGACCTAGAGGGTCTTTTTTATTTCGAGCGGGGTAAGGGCTTCTGCTAACAGCCAGAACAATCAGTGGACGGAGTCTGAAATGGGCTCTGAGGAGGTTGTAAATAAGCTGTAGGTGTCAGGTCCATTATGCACAGTCATGCCTGGCTCAGGCCATGACAAATAGGGAGAAAGAAACAGATTTGAATTAGATGAAGAATGCACAAGAACGTGGTGAGGACAGAATGTCCAGGGTGTGAATGTGTGGGTAAGATCAGTGGTCAGTGGTGCTAGTGAAGGCTTGTGGTCTGTGGCTGTGGTGCATAGGGAGGAAGAATGACTGTAAATATAATTCACCAACAGAGGACAGCCCAGCAGATATTCAACACCAAAATCCATTTGAGGAACAAAATCAAACCAAACCAAATCGCTTGGCAGGATGCAAGTTGGAGCCTTTTTAAAAGGAAATACATGGGTGGAACCCATTCTCAATCAGTCTTCTCACCATGCCCAACGGCCGGATTAAGCCGATGGGTGAGAAGGACTTCTGTATGCACATCACAAACCATGAATTTGGCAACTAAAACTATATGTAACAATGTCATAGACCGCATCCTTTCTGGGTCTGCAGCTCACACCTGGGAGAGTTTCAGACTTGTCTTGTTTACTTTACAGCAGAGAAAAGTAATTGTTCCAATTTTCTTAAGCTACAGTATTTCAGGTGTTGTCTTGGCAATGAATGGGACTGTAATTACTTTTCCTTTCCCCAATGTTAGTACACCTGGGATTCGTCTATTGTGTGATTTTAATCAGGAACTTGCCTGTGATTTAATCTGGAAGCTACGTACACAGTTAGTCACTGTAACTGTAGCCTGATGTCACCTGAGCTATGCCCCTTGACCTAGTGGACAGAGACAACAAGTCACGTACCTACAGTCTCGCTCTTCTCTCCCCGCACTCTGAAGAGAGCACACTCTCTTCTCTGCCCAATCAGGATAAGGCCCTCGCTCTCTCACCTGCAGATCAACGCCTGCCTAAGATTTCTTGTTGGCCTGGAACGCACCGTTAACCAAGATTAAACACGTTTAGCGCAAGCAGCTTCAACAGAAAGTTTGCTAGCTAACTCTACGACTGGGAGCAAGCAAGGCGAGTGATCTTACTAATCACAGATTACAGATACATCTGCCTTAACATAGCCACACATGCGAGGAGAAGACTCAAACTTCGTGCTTCACATAGGCTTGTTCCCTTGTTCATCTCAAGTGTATGTTCAAGGACGCGCACACACACGCACGTGGAACTATGGTGACCAAACAAAGGAACACACAGCATATTCTTTCTGGCGCGCACCCATCAGCGCACACTAACTCCATCTCTTTCTTTCACACACACACACTCCTCTTTAGTCCATCAGTTAGGTACATCTAGTTACGTGACATTACTACTGTACCTACACCAAAATAATGTCCATTTAATATTTGAAGACAACCAAATGTGGTCCTCATATTGTGGGCATCACTGAGATATGGTGGCTCATCAGCATGCCGGCTCTATGCCCAACGAAAGGAAAAACACCCGTTCAAGATTGGTGGACCACTTTGGCATTGTTAATCTTATGTTGGTTCTGAGACCACTTGAAACTTATATGAGCCTGACTATTAGCCTCTCTTGATCATCTCATCGACTTCATCGCCTCCTGAGGAATAGAGATAGGAAGGCACTTTGGTCACACTTGAAAACTACCCTGTGTCACTGTGAGCCAAACATAGATTATCAGACTTTTCTTCCATCTGTGCCACAAAAATCTCTCTCATTCAAAATCCCTGTGGCAAAATACATGCCATGGAAGGATGAGAAATGTGTGTGTCTGGAATCCCGAGGTGCTCAAATATTAATTTTAATAATGGATTGACTCAGTGGCCACGGGGAACAGGGGTTCAAATAAGAATGTGGTTGCCTGCAGTATTTCATCTTTAAAGGAGGTTTTTCAAGAGCCAAGACATTGTAACTAATGGTTGTTCAAGCCAGACAATATCAAAACATCAATAAACAATTTACTCTGAAATTAGACTATTATAATTATTGATGAATTTTGGTGGTGCTGCAGCTGTTTTAATGTATGAATAAGACATGTAAACAAAAACGTCTAGGCCAGTGCCTTAACCAAAAACTGCTATTCTAATTGATTTTTATCATGTAAGGTCCAACATTAGTCCAACCATAATATTTTATACATGCAAGCCAAGGTTATGATTTTCATATACAGTAGCAATTTTTTTGTCTTTATCATCGTATCATGACAACTTTAAACCTTTAGGAGCCATTCACTAACCCCCCTTCCCCCCCCCCCCCCCCCCCCCACACACACATACACTCACCCCCCCAACCATGTTCCTTGCATCACTGGCACTAAACTTAAGCCCATACCATGACTACTGGTGTCTCCAGTAGCCGGCACATTTCCTCTCATAAATATTCATGCCGCTCCTCGGAGGGAGTCGCCGCCTCAGCTCATGAATATTTATCAGCACTGTCCAGCGGCTGAAGTCATGCACCTCTGTGCACAGCTGCATTAGTGTGTTAATGAGTCAATCTGGCGCTGGTGTATTCCCTCAGACACGTTTAATTAGAAGGAAATTGGTTCACGACACAATAAGACTGAAGCTCTCATTCAGAACCACCTTATGAGAACGATGCTGTGTTTTAACCCCATAGAACGCAGACACCAACTGTTGCGTTTGGTCCAGCTCCTCACGGCACGACGTGATGCAAGTTTACATGCTGTTTAAAAGGTGGTATGGAATTTAAGTCAGATTCAATTTAAACAAGGATACCTTTGGCTTCTTTAAACCTGCTTATAAATTGATACATTCAGTGCTCTCTTTTTCTGTTTACTGTGTTAATCTGCACTACTGCACGATTGATTTGGAATATATCAAAAGAAAGCAAAATGCTAATCATTAATACCCCTGTACACAACAGATACTCTTGTGTCTTTTCTCCAGACATATATTGAACTATGCATCTGTCGGCACACGACTACATATGTTGCAAGCCATATTCTGCAGTGACGTGATACTCGAGTCTGAGGGGATTATCACGTTTGTCAATGGATCCTCAGCTTTGACATGCATAGACTGCCACTTGCAAAGAATATGTGATAGCCTACTTCTGCTCAGCTTTGTTACTGAAATGGGCTTCTCTCCTGGTGTTAATTCTGCTTGAAGGACACCCAGCTGCCATGTGACAGATGCATAGTGAGATACTTCACTGGGATGGTGGCAAGCTGCCTTGTGTCAAGTCGGTGTCCTACATCTTTACACTTGTGGCATGAAAAAAAGAGGACAACCGGAATCAAAGTCAAAGCCTTGAGCCATTTTATTTAACAGACACCCCTGTTGTGTCAAGCGTCGAAAATCCCGACAGAGAGGGTCTACTTTGCCAAATCGAGGAACTTTAGAGGGTTTTGGTCCTCACAGTGCGAGCCAGTTTAAAACTAGGTTATTTATACATTTCATTGCCAGGGATCTCCACTTGGCTTTGATAGATTATCACTTGGTTCAACCATCAGGAGAAATAGGTACAAAGTAAATATTTTTGTAGGTCAGGCAAGCAACTTATTTTGCCTGTAAAACATATTGCACATTTTGAGCACTCCTAATTCTGGACTTTTGAATCATAAATATAACCCAGCAACTCCATTAGCTGTTAATGTTTCTGATCCGCTTTGGTGAAGTCAGTGCTGTAATTTGACTGATGTACAACAAATTCAACATTTAAGTAGGGCATTACACCATGAGTCCAAATTTAATAAAACTGAAGCTTTTCATTTATTAAAATATGCAGCACAAGTTTGTACTTGGCAGATTCTGCCTACCCTTTAAGGTCAAACAAGCCATTCTAGAACTGTGAAAGTGGTAAATGGTCTATTGCAAGACTACCATATCTTCATACAGTCAAAAGAGCCTCACACACATGCTATTAGGGCTGCTTCAGCAATTGCCCTTTAAATACTGTGAAATTCATAGCCACTGAAAATGCTAGGGCAGCAATAGAGTGGCAGAGAACTGTAGAGGTAAGTAAAAAGCCCAATGACTTCCTCTCACTTTCACAGCACTTCCCTCATTACGTAAATCAGCTTTATTGGAGAACCTTTCCACAGTCACTCATTCACTTCCTGACTCGACTATTTGTCTGGGTTTCAGTTAAGCACTTCCACTGCTAAATGCAACCACGCAAACTGTGCTACTCCATGTCCCTGAGCTGAACGGAATCCGTATCACACTTACATACTTACAGTCATGGAATGAAGATAAAGACCCCCTTGACTCTTTCTGAACACTGAGAAATTCTTAAAACATTCTCTGTACTTTTAGAAAAGCCATAAAACAGCTAAATGACACGTTTACTTTGTGAGGGTCGATTGAAAAGAGAATACAATAGGCCAACGTACGGATGACCCAATCTAAGTTTTCTCAAGGGTGGTCTTAAACTTTAGTCCATGACTGTCAAAACTATTCAAACCACTGTCTGGATGTTAAATGCAGAAACCTGGGCAATCACCCCCTTCTTTTTTGCCATCCTGGCACATTATGCAGAAAGCTGGCGCTGCGACAGGGAGAGAGAGCACACAGGGGAGAAGAGGCACGGCAGGCGCATGTGAGCAGAAGAGCTTTTGTCTTACGCCAGTCCTCAGTGGCTCCGTTTAACAAGTGGGCTGAACCGTTGCACGCCCCCCCTGGCACACACTCAGGAATAGAGAATTCACCAACCTACCTGCAGGGCAGAAAGAACGAGAGAGACAAGGAGGGGGGGGGGGGGGGGGTATCGGGAGAGAGGGGGAGAGAGAGAAAGAGGGAAGAGGGAAGAAAGAGAAAAAGGTAAACATAACGACACTGCTGTAAGATAAAAGTGCGTAGTGCATTTTTAAGTGTGTCTCTGCCGAAACAGCCAACATTGTACATTTGTGATTGCACAGTGGGAAGCATGTTTGGATGCAGACTTTTGTCACAATGCTGCTTGCAGCAAGTACAAATGTGACAGTGGAACATCCAAATGTGCACTGCTGAATCAAATCTCAAGGTTAAAGCCTCACAGTCAATACGAGTCAATAATGCTTTGGGCTGTTTAGCTACCCACAAGGCAGTTGGATCACCTAATGATTGGAAAACTGCAGGACAAACACACCCCCCCCCCCCTTCAGAACACAGGCGGACTCCAAGTACTTATTTACCGCTTCTAGGACAACACGTATGCGTACATGAACTCTGAAATCATCTAGAATTTTTTGCTAAATATGTCGTCCCATTAATCCTAATGTAGCTAAATGGCACGAACAATGAATAGGAGAATTTTTTGGATTTTTTTTCGCTTTAATTTGAGCATGTTTGAATTCTCTCCAAAAGACACTAATACACATTCATTCTCTCTTCTACGTCAATCCCATTAATTCAAACGAGTGCAGGCTCATGAGAAGAAATAGAAAAGAATCAACTGATTCTGCGAGGTATTATGCAAGGTATTATATCTTCCCAAGGAGAGTGAGAGGCCTGCTTTGTCCAATCCCTCTCAAGTAGCTCATCACTTCAAACAGCACCTTGATGTTCTTTTATTTTGCCCATATATGGCAGATATCCATCATTTCCACCAGGCATCTTTATAGCGAGTCTTCATTTGGTTTTCAAATAGGCACAGCGCGCTGGCAGGGGTTCTATCCATTCTCATCTGTTTGTGTGCGGACGAAAGCCGGCGCTCAGACTGCTAAGCAGGGCCAGAGTGATGCAACAATGACCTACAATGATAGCATTGCGTCCGAGGGGGCCGGGGAGACAGTAATGACTAGATGTGTCACAGGGGCAAAAATCCCAGCTCTTGTTCACCCTCCCACTTACCACACATGCACACTTGACATGCTGCTGTTCTTGTTTTTGTTTGTTACCCCAGACATAATCCAAACTAAAAACGACAATCACAGGACATGAAAACAACTATATGTTATCAGTATTACAGGTGACCAAGTGCATTGCTTGTTGTTGTTGTTTTTTTGTTCCCAAGCATAATCAAAACTAAAAACTACAATCACAGCACATGGAAATAACTGTAGTACTACAATAAAATTACAGGTCACCCAGGCCAGCGCTGCCCTGGTAGATTGCATAGAAACAATGTAGGGAATGTTGAATATTTAACGCTATAAGATTAAGGGATAATGAATAACAGCATAAAGACTGTGGGTCAGTTCTGTTAAGGTCATGTGTAAAATAGTTCATCTGAGATTTGTCACTTTCTCTTGAATTCCTGTGACTTTCAGGTGCATTCTCATTTTTAGCACCACTATACAGAAGTTGTTCATTCCACACACTCATAGGAAACCATACAGTAAGATCAAGGAAGACAGGATCATAAATCACAAAATAGTCCTACTGCTGCAGCACTTTTAGATTTTGGACGGCAGAGGAGTTAAGAGGCTGGAAGTTAGCAACTATAGCACACAAGCAGCATCGCAGAGCCTTGGGAGGAGACAGTTGATCCCCAAGGCTAGTACATCCAAACAGTTCACTGTTGGTCAGTAAACACTGTTCAGGGTACTGTGTCTGCTCCTCTGAGGGGCAGATGCCAGGAGATTTGAAACAGGGTTTCAGCTCCTGTTTGGGGTAGTGAGAATATCAGGTATGTACGTTTATGACTGTAATTACAAAAATAAACACATTTTTAAAAAATGTATGTGTAAATGGAATCTGACTTTTGGTAAGTCTATGAAAAGCACCAGGCAATTAGGAGTGGTGGTATGAAGATTGTGGTTCCTCTCAGACTGCCAATCAGTGCAATTACTTTTCATCGCAAAAACCAAACCACATCTATCATTCATGGATTCCTCCAGTGCCGTGAATGTCAGCGCCTAGGGCACCACCTAAAAGAAAGATATTCAGGGTTGAGGACTGAGAATATGTCTCCAGTGTTTACTTGATTACTTGCAGCGGTAGCAGCCTACCTCAGTGATGTTTGTATTTCAGGCTCAAGGCTTGGAGAGAAAAAAACAAATCATTAAATACATTTTTTTTTTAAAAAACGTTAATTAATCCAATAATGCAGGTGAATTGGTTCTCGCCAGGTGTTCTAGCATGGTACCTGCATCGGCACTGTGTTCTTGACATGTTTGAGTCATCATGTTTATGTGAGGCACTTTATGCCTATTTGCATGTTTAGTTTACCTTTTATTTATTTATCTATGTTTTACTTTTCGAAGCCCCCCATTAAAACACTGCAGCTTCATAGCTGATTAGCACACAGCACAAATCCCATGGACACGTCAAAGGCAGAGGAGCAGCACTGAGCCAACCCACCACAGCCTAAACACAGCCATGTGCAGAAGCCTGCGTTTTGACAGGTTTGCTACAGCCTAAACTCATGAATGGTGAAGAGGAGTCAGATGAGGTGGTTATGAACTTCTTTTAAATTACTGCTGTGAAATATTCGCTTTCCAAGGGCTCATTTTGAATTCATTTGGTGTCATTTTGCTAATAAATCATTTATTAACTCAAAACGACTGTATACCCACACTGTTGTTGCTCTGCAGCTCACTTTTGACCGCAGACAATACCACAAGGAAGACTCACTAGACACTGTTCTATAGAGTACTTACTGCTACACTCCAACACCATAACATTTCCATACAAAACGCATTCTAATGTTGTTTGCACATGCACACACACACACACACACACACACACACACTTTGTATGTACTGTTTGTTTTGTATTATCTGTGTGTTGCCTATATATTGTATGCATGGTGTCTTGCCACAAACGGCTGGATCCAAATTCCTTTTATGTGTCAACATACTTGGTAAAAATAAAAAAAAAATAAAAGTTTGATATTTGATGTCTTTGATGTGTTTGTCATAGGCTGTTAGTATTCTACAGGTGTGCATACTCTCCCTGTATCACTTGACAACCTCTGAAACCTGCACCAGTACAAATCATCTTCTGGTCCTCATGATGGCTGATCAAAAATGTCACACTCGTTTTGTTTTTGGCTGATCGTCCTGTGCGAGCCGGTCACTTTGTTGTCAAAGTCCTGCTCTCTTGCTGCCATGAATAATTGTTGTGGCGGCAGCTCTAGAGGTAGCTGTGTCTGTCTACCCAGCATGATTCATCCCTCTTCGTTCTTGACAGAGGTAGTAAAGTCTGGATGATCGGATATGCGGCACAGTCATATATTCCCGCTTCTTCTGTCCCATCCCTTGCCAGTGAGGAGCTTCATCAGTGAACTGTGTCACTGGGAGCTCTCTTACTCTTCCTTACAGTGATAGAGCACACACATACTGTAGGTTTGGATCTGACTCACAGTAAACCTTGGCTATTGTGGCACTGAAGTTATCAAAGCAGCAGTATCCACACATTCAGTTTTTTTTTTCCTTCAAGGAGAAGCTCTTAACAATGCAGCAGTCATGCTTTACTGCTTTATTTCACTTGATTCCGAACTGAATACACTGTGTGATGCAAGCCTTCTGGAAGCGTTGGGTTAGCAGGCTACCGAAGAGCCTTGTGATGTTTCCTGACCCAGGGCTTGGCATTCTTTCATTGTTTTCCTTCATTCTTATAGAGGGGAAAGCCTGTGTTAACAAATAATTAATAAAATATCACGAACCTGACATAGTGGTGCATGGAACTGCACTCATTATTTCCAATACAGATCTTCAAAATGTTCAGTTGTTAGCACAATATTTGCACAACGCATGACTAGTACAGTAGAGTTGAGTACATTCATGACCTCAGTCATTAGAACTGGTGACTTCACGTTAGCCTCCCGTTCCCATATCTTAATGAGCCCTGGCTATGTAATATTTGTATTAAGATGGCATGTCAGCTCAAGGCTGGCTTAAGGCCAGACTGATGTAGGGGTAGAATAGAGGGAGGATGGGGGACAAGGACAGGCAAGAAGGGCTGGGGGAGGGGCCAAAAGGTCAGAGATATAAATAATGTGAATGGCAGGGAACTGAATGGGATTTGCCTTTTTACTAACAGACAATTTTCACAGGACCTAGGTCTAATCCTACTAAGCAAATGCAGATTCTCTTCTACATCAAACAGTCTGTAATGTCTGCCAGCGATTAAATCAAAGTGTGACCAACACTGGCTCTTATATCATAGGCTCCTTGATCAGAAAAACGGTTGCAGTCTTGAACTGAGTCAATAGCTCCCACATTAATGAACCATTGATAATCACGTTTTTGAAAAAATTGTTTGTAAGCATGTGCCATTATCAATTTGCTGTACAGCATTTCATCATTCATCACAACAATACTGCTTTTGACTGGTTCTATGTACTTAATGTTGAAAGCATGCTTTTTGTTGTACACAGGTTGTGTTTGACGGCAGAATGAGGACAGCTTTTTCTGATACATGATTCCACTACTGATCGTCATGTATGCATTCTTAATAATCTATAATAACACAATCGTTATTTCAATTGATCTCAACAACTATGATTTTTTTTAATCATTTGGGATGGTAAGCCTCTCATGTAATTGATCTCAGAGATTCATGAAAGACATACATGATTTTGAAAGTATTTTCTTCACAATTTCTTCACAAAGCTGAATTACTGAGCTCAAATCCCTCACACAGAGAAGTTCAAGCAATGTCCAGTGTGACCAATGCAATTCTCTTTTCAACAACAAAAACATTACAGAGGTTAAATTCACTGTCTGATCCTTTGCCACTGCTACTTTTCTTTGGGTTCAGTGCTTGTTGTTGACACAACAAAAAAAAGACTGGTATCATCCTATTTGGATGGAAAGAGACAATCCAGACAGAGGTGTGATTGCAGGCATGTTGAATCTGTATGATTGTATGTTTTCCAGTTATATTTTTCATTTTGCCCATTTCTTTTATCAAAGGTAACCTAGACTTCAGGTGAGGCATTCATTTGTTGTCATTTCTCTCGCTGAATGCCCTTCCTTGGACTCAAACCCGTGACCTTGGTATTGTTAACACTTTGATCTACCTGCTGAACAACAGAGAGTAACTTCCCATTTCTGAGCTGCTTTTTTGTTATGTTGATTTTCACAAACACTTACACCAGTGTTTTCCCATTAATGGAGAAAAGCATGAAGTAGTTATTCACTAACAGTCATCAAAACACGATTTGACCACTGTATAAAATTATTATTATTATTATCATTTCTTATGCCATTGCCTTAAATCAATTGGTCTGTTGTGTGGCCAGTTGATATTATCATCAGAGGAAGCAAAACAGGCACGAAGGCAGATTTTAACACATCTTCAGAGGTTTAGACTTTTTTTATTGGCTGCCAGAGTGCTGTGATATCTGCCCTTTTCTATCTATCTCAATTATACCAATGCCCTCAGAACATCCCGAGATTAATGATCACATTAGCGCCCTCCATTTTCACACCACATTATGGGCCACGATGACATTTAGAGCTCACACAGTCGGAATCTGTCTTGCCACTCAACTCCATTTGTAAATGTGGGCTTAAGATAAAGGGAACACACACTTTGGGAGCTCCGAGCGATACAGATGAGGACAACCCCCCCCCCCCCCCCCACGTTACCACCCCAACACACACACACCTAGAGAGATAGAGGGACATAGAGAGAGAGAGAGAGAGAGAGAGAGAGAGAGAGCGAGAGAGAGACAGACAGAGAGAAAGAAAGAGACAAAGACAGACCAAAAGAGAAGGATGAGGGATGTTTGAAAGGACTGACGCACATATCTGCCCCGAGCCAGTGCTTTGGCTCGCAGGGCTTGTTTTCCATTTGTACATCATAGCTCAGTGACTTGGCTTGGCGCGATGCTCTGAGGTGTGAAAGGCACATGTTCTGCAGCGCACCGTCACCCATTTCAAGCACAGGCTGTCCGCTGACAGGGCTCTGGCCCTTCACACTGTACTCGACAGCGAATAAACAAACGCATCAAAACAAAAAAGGACCCGAGTGAGCTGTGTACGAGGAACACATTTATACCTTACACACACTGACCCAAAAACAGCACAGAAAAATAGATATTGTTCTCCTAAAACACACAGAGGGCTATTAAATATGCAGCAAGTACATCAAATAACGACAAGATAAACTACTTGAATAGACAGATACACAGATTACAGGTGACTATCGATCCACATAGGGAAATTGCAGTGTTGCAGCAGGAATTCCCATAAATAACAACAGACATAACTAAGATAAGATGTGTAAGACATAGCTCTAACTGTGCAAATTAAATGTAGAATGTGCATTATGCATTGCCGTTCCTGACACAGAGGAGTCAACACTAACTCTCCAGTTCAATCCCAGCACTGATCACTGGAGTTTCCAAGATATAATACTCTTATTTCCCTTCATGTGTTAGCTGCATTTGCACGACTGTTGTTTAACGCTTCTGGAGTGTAAACAATCTGATTTTTATGACAGCTTTAAATTCTCTTGGCAGTTCTGGTCCGAGACTAGCAGTGATGGATCTGTAGATGCCATGACAGTAATTATTTGTTACAGTGTCTGCATAAACTATCCTGGGGATCCGAAGCAGCAATAGTGTACCCTTGTGATTATTGTTGAGGCTTCGCTTAAATTGCATATTGATTACTTTTGAACGCATTGATGGAAAGTGTTTAGATGTGCGAGTCCGATATTAAGTCAGATGTGCTCCTTATTCCGCAGAGTAATCTGGATGATCAGTACAGCAAATTACTGAGCAACACTAGTCACATGTGGAGGAATGAAAGCAATGCATTCAAACAACTACAGCCAAACCACCCTTGAATTTGAATTTTGAGTTGAATATTAAAAGGGCTGTCTGTTATTAGTGGTCCTTTTATATTTCTAACTCAATGCCCTAGTTTGCCAAATCCTCATCTGACTCTTGATATTCATAACTACAGCTGCTCAATGCCAAAAGTTAGAAAAGTAAGACTTATGTATTGACCGTAACTATGTATTGGCTCTAAATCTTTGCACAAAATTTGAAAGAAACACCTTTTTCTCCTGGGGCGGTCGGTAAATAACGTGAGTGTGTGCTAAATGGACCCGTGAATGACATTGTGTTGACTGATGGCTTCTATGAAGTCTATGGAGACTGTGAGGGTCTGTTGGTGTGTTGTGGTAAGAGATCCATCATGAAGAAGGAGTATCGATTTCAAGTGCAGGCGCCCCCCTTCCACTCTTAAGATGAGGCCACCTGTCTACCGCTGATGGATATGGAAATGGTTCAGTGCATATATGGAGTACTTAAGTACCAAGCTGGGTTTTTTAATTCAGTCGATTTGATCTGTCTTGAAAAACTGATGAATCTCACTTCATTTTTGTTGCATACAAATCTGTCTTAAGTCGTGCAATCGCGAATAAATAAAAAACTATGAGAGAAAACCATGTAAAATACACCACCATATATGTAAATATACAGTGGTTATCAATATTTGTTGGTGAAACATAAAACAGGGTGCCCTTAGGACTGTCCATGGTATATATGTTCAATCTGAACAGTAGACAATAGACAATAAACAATAGACAAAAGACAGCTGTATTCCAGTTGTCAGCCATAAACTAGATGTGCCCATGTTTTGACCAAAATCTTCATTGGGAATGGTTATACTTGACATTTCTATCGAAGTCTTGCTTTTAAATAATATCTGGTCACCAGTTGCCTTGTACTCATTATATACTACAGAAATGCTACAGAATGACATTACATGATTTGACAGAAGTGGACCGGAATAAAGAGGCTGTATCCTTTTCCTTGGAGTTTCTATCCTTAAACTCTGCCTAGCCCTCAACCCAGAAAAGATACTGAAGACCACCTCTGATGTCTGATAATAACATCAACAATAATATCTCAAACAGACTTACATATCTACCATTAACTTTGTATGAAGACCTTCTCATATCCAGGTACTAAGAACCTCAGATTATGGTGAAAAAAATATATGCTTTGCCTAATATATATTTTATTGTTCTGTCAAAAGTGTAAATCATGGAGAAAGATCATAGAGAATATATATATATATATGATGATATATGTTATGCAGTGAACACAGGCCCCTTGTCTGGGTTTTTAGATGAAGAGGGAATTAATTTATTGTTGGCTGCATTGCGAGATGCACATTAGAGGGGTAACGGCAAGGCCTTTCACTCACCTTGTTATATAGCTCATTTTAGCAACAATCAGGTTTAACTGAAGAACAATTAAAGGGACATGATTTATTACAGCTGGGGCTCTACAAACAGCAATCAGAACGGTTTTCCTCCACTCCACTGGGCAGCTGAGAAAACCACAGAGGTATTTCAGTGGACACTGGCTATTAAAACGTCACATAATTCACCTCTGGTCGCTGCCTTTTTCACATCTTTGGCGAGAGTGTTCATTTACAGATATTGCGTAATATTTCAGTGGAAATCCATTTGTGGGCATATTCTTCTCCACTTCTCTGATTGTGATTAGACTGATTTCTTTACAATCTGGGTAATCGGATGGATTTCATTACCCTGACACAGTGCCAATGACGGTAGGTTATGCTGTGTGTGTCAATAGAATTAATAATGAATCTTCACTGCCCTAGTGGTTCAACCATGGTCAGTCATGCTGATCTGAGAGCAACCACAAGCACAGAATTCTCCCATAAAACTGTGTATCTGATATCAGACACTGCTAATTAACATCCGAGGGACCTTCTTGAGAAGAACTGCTCGGACAGAAAAGCACATGCTGAACCCAGCCTCAGCCTTAGGATCGATTTCCTTCCCATTATAGTGTTGTGGTTTGCCATATAAAGTCAGTTAAATAAGTGTTTGTTTCCCTTCATTTGTCATCATTTAGAATGCCACACTGCAAATGATTTAGTTTAAAAGGCTCCATGCAAAGGTAATAGAATAAAATGTGGATTGTGATAAACCTTCTCCTCAGTTCTAATCTGAGGTGGAGAAGACTGAAAGAAGCATGAGTTAAACCAATAGTTTATGTTGATATATTTCAACACAATACAAGACAAATTTAGTTATTTTATGAGGGCAAAATAGCATGGAGCTAAAACAGACACTTTAAGTTTGGTGTTTAAAACAAACAAGATCAGCATTGATTGGCATTTTAAGTCTTGTATTGGAATTAACTGTGGGCACTGAAAATACATTTTGATGTTGTTTTGTGATTCTGAAGTGCTTTTTCAATGACAATGTTTTCTTTGTTTCTTCATGTCAGCCTTTTTCAGTGTGGAATTTCTTTTTTCCGCTGCAAGTCCTGTCAGTACTTTTGAATGTCTACTTACTGTCTCTGTTTTCAGAGTGGAAGGAGTGGGGTTTACTGGGAGGGACAAGAAATACATGTTTTTGATCCTGAGGGCAACACATTTCAAGGGGCGTGGCCTGCACCACAAAACATAAAATGGCATTTTAAAATGGCAAGTTAACAAGATGGTAACATTTCATGACAAGAGTCACATAACGTTATCATAAACATAACATGACACAAGCACTTTCTTTACTAGTGCCCGCTATTACTTCTGTTGATATGCAATGGTATGACATGTAGATGGCATGGTTATGTCTTACAACAAAGGATTCGAATAAAGTCTTACCAAGCAGCCCTTCTAACTTTATGTTCACAATGCATACCGTATAACAAGATTTACATTTCCATAAAGCCTCAGGTTACCTTTCCTTAAACTCAAACATATTCAAAACTTATGACTTATCGGTCAGACTACATGGACAGAAACCAGTGGGTACACCAGTACGTCCCTGGTTACAACTTAGCCACTGCTAGGTTGAGGTGTGCATGTCCCAGAGTACCCCCAGTACCCAGAGTAGGTATCAGGTGCAAGGCACAAAATCAGCATGTTAACACAGGAACAGGAAAGGCCTTTGTCAGGCAATCATCCAATGAATGAGACATTGGAACACTGCCATTACCATGGAGACATCTATTTTAAATCTATTTATACATAGACTGTACTCCAAGTCTCTGTACTCTAGGTCTTGCACTCAGCAGTAATATGCCTCGAGATTTAAAGCAAAAAAAAATCACAAACGAGAACAGTCTGGATAGTCTGTTCCTTGGAGAAGTGCAGTGGCTGAGAAGGGCTATAAGCCTGTATGATTGAGTTCAAGTAGATAGGTGCAGACCCAGAAGTCACTCTGTAGGCAAGCATTAGTGACTTGAATTTGATTTGGGCGGCCATGGGCAGCAAAGTGACGCGCCCTTTTAGGTTGAAAACCAGACATGCTGCCAAATTCTGGGGTATCTGTAAGGGTTTCACTGTGCACGGTGGGAGACACGCTTTGGACGGCATTGTAGTATTCAAGGCAAGAGATAACCATAGACTGTCCCAAGAGTTGGGTGGCACGCTGATTCGGGAAAACGTAAGGCATTTTTCCTGGTATGGTCCAAAGAAGACAGGAAGACAGAGGCAACATGGTCAGAGAAAGATAACTGATCATCAATTATGTCAAACCCAGTTTTCTTTCAACCTTGGTTGGGGTGAGAGATTAAGAGGCAATTTTGATGTTGATATTGTGATGGATAAATTGACCCAAGCTGGGATTGTTGGGATGCTAGGGTTCCCATGACTGAGATGACCAAGAGTCTTAAAGAGGTTTAGTTGAAGGTGGTGCTCCTTCATCCATGTGGACATGTCTGAGAGACAAGAGAGAGGGCTGACCAGGGAGGATGATGCATCCTTAACTGGTGGAGACTGGTTGTCTCTGAGTGGTTCAGATAATTGGCCACAACCTTGCAGTAAAGAAAGAGGCAAATATATCAGCTGAAAGGGTAGGTGTCTGGTGGAGGTGGAGTAGTGTTCGAAGGTGCAAAATAATTTCAGTCTGTGGTACTGCTGATCTTATCATTGTAAAAGGCAGTTTTGGCAGCATTGATGCTGGATGAGAAGGAAGATAGGAGCGACCGATAGCCCTTGAGGTTTGGATAGTATCAGTAAGCCGTGGGTGAGGCTGGTTAGAGCGAGTGGATCTGGTGGATAGAAGATACAGGCTATCCAGACATGAGCTCAGTGTAGAGCGGAGACACTCCGTGGCATCACTGACCCAAAGTGAGGAAAATGTGCTTAGATGAGATAGAATGGAGGTGACCACTGAGGAAATGGGGCTTGGTAGACAGGTTGTAGAGGTTGCAGCAGGACGAGCCCTGAGGTGGTGGAGCAGAGGGCAGTTCCAGGAGGCATACAGTGAAACAAATGAAATAATGGTCAGAGAGGTGTAGAGGCGTGACCGTTAGGGTTAGGGTTAGTCTGTGTCAGTTTTGAATAAGAATGAGGTCAAGTTCTTAGCCAGCTTTGTGAGTCAGCGAGCTGCAAGCCCTTTTTAGGTCAAGGAAGTCCGCAGAGCTCAGATTGTCTAAGTAGATGATCGTATCACCTAGGATATGTAGCAGACAGCTATGACAGGAGCTATGGGAGAAGGTGTAGTTAGTGGAGAGTGCAGCAAGGGTAGTAGCGTTTACTGGTTTGATCCTAGTATCAGTGAGAGCCAGTAGCTCATACGGATAGCTGATTAGCAAAGGCAGGAATTAAATCAGCTTTCTTAACATCTGACTGGCTGTTCCACCGCCGAACAGAGAAGGTGGAACATGTGGGTGATGTCATTGCAATGACTGGAGATTTGCCAAATGTCTTTTCCTTTTGGCATAGTGATGCTTGTTGCGTTCAACGGAGACAGCAGGAATGGAGAAGAAGCAAATAGCTTTTAGAGTACAGACAGAGTTTAAGTTATCAGGGCAAATGAGACAGTTTGGACTTGCTTGGTGGACTTGCATGGGTAGATCTCCATGGTCTTTACCCGAGTAGGGCTTTACGCAAGGAGGGCTACACATGAAGGCTGATGCTGCCACTGATGTTTCAGTCTCTATTGATATACCATGAGCTTATTTGAATGTGTCTTTTTAGCGCGTCAGGATTGTTTGCACTCAGCTGAGTACGCCCTCTGGATTGGCAACACAAAAGGTTTGTTTTTGGGTGTGTGAACTCTTGTCATGCATCCCTGGTGCCCCAAATCTCCCAACAACTGGCCAAAAAATTACAGCAATAAAGCACAATTAATGAGCTTAAAGTACTAGGGTAGCACACAGGGATTATTCTGAGAGAATCACAATCACATAACAACTGCAGTCTCCACACCCCCTCTGAGCTTGTCCTGATTTTTGGAGTGGTCTGTAGGTATGCATGCTCTTTCTTAGGGACTCGTGCACCCTCCGGGTTAGAAACACAAGAAGTTTGTTTTTGGGAGTGTGAACTCAGTCAAACGTCCCTCTGAAACTCACAACAACCAGACGAATAATGCACAACTCGCATTGCTCGATATGGTAGGTAGTGCACAGGAAATATTTGTCAATGAATTTGAGTAGCATTAAAGTTGAAACTGCAGTGTTCATACACTCTTTGAGCTTGTCCTTGTCGTAAAAAAACTCGGTTTTTGAGGGTTAGAATTTGATCGAAGTTCAGAGTTCCCACGAAAAGAAAAAATAATTTAAGGGATATAACCATTCATGAATTTGTGAAGTTCCTTAATTGCTTGCCTTGTAGAGGCCGTCCAGTCAGGGTTGTGCTGTTGTCATAGGGCTGACTGTGGTCGTGGCCATTGTGTGCCATGCCTATCAAAGAGGAAAAAACTCCTCTCTGCACTTTCAAGGATCTTCCCCTTGAAATACATAAAGAGGAAAAGTAGCAATAAATTAAACGCCTTGGTGTTTCACTACATTCTAATACATGTGAAGAGAAACATAATGGGGAGGAGGATGGCAATGGCAAATCTAAATCAAATCTAAGAAAGGACCAAGTTGCTACAGATTTCAGGGGCACCTGCATTCCATCTCCACTTTTTTGTCCAGTGGTCCTTTCAGAAGTCCAGAGACATAATGCAAACATCACTTCCTTGTTCAGTATTAGGAATCGATGAATACCATCAGATCTATTAATTACCTTTAAAATAGTTTAAAAAGAAATAATCTGCCAGTTAAAAATGTTATACAAAGAACTATTTGATTAAATAGCACAATGCAAACAAGTATTCTCTAAGAATGCCACACCTCACTCTATCAATCAATGTTTGCTGATTGCTCTGTTGTTGTGTTGACAGTTGAACTGACGCCTCTCCAGTCAAGTGCCCCAGGCAGTAAATAATGGCTCTATATCAGGTCTGCCAACTATTCTGTTGAAGATGACCCTGACCGCATATGTGTGGACGTATATAAAGCACGTTGTGTAGAACACAATGACAACATTCAGTTCAGTGGCCTTGGAGTAATCCTCTCTCTTCTCTACAACATAGTGCACTGGAATGCAATGGGGTGCGCTGTGCTGATGGCACTCATACATACAATCAATATGAGTAGGTTCTATAGCACTTTCACTTTTATGGTATTTATATTCATGAATACACGGATGCCATTTCCTGAAGTTATTCTCTATTTGAAAGTAGCCACCACAGCACACCTAGCAACATTTAAATTACACTTTTTGAGACACATATTTGCCTTTTTTCGGACTGACGCACCCAACATGACATCATGAAATCCAATTCCCTGCTGTCATAGTGACAGGACTGCAGGCAGTTGCCTGGTTGAGGGTAGGGACCAGCTTCCCAGCGTTGGTCAGATGATGTCATGCACCTCAGGCTAAATAAACACATCTCTGCATTGCCACAGGGCACATACACATTCACTCATTCTGGGCCTGTCTGTGAATAATGCATCTACTCTCTATCTCTGTCTCTGTTGTGTATTGTGCTACTTTAGAATCGATGCAACATGTGGAAACCTTACAGTGTTTTCAATGAACAATCTTACTCATATGTTTATACAGTATGTAGCACTGGCATACATCTCTCAAGACATTATATGGACTGTAAACATAATGAGGTCCTATGGTAATACGTTTTCTAGCTAGCTTTCACAGTGACTTGCGAAGGCTTTTGTAGTAGGGTGGTTGCAGCTTTGGTAGAGGATTGTTGGATATTAGTTTATAGCAGCAATATACTAATTGTAGATGGACAGCAATAGATCAACTCTACATAGACATAAAAGGTTCAACTCTAGTGTTGTGTTCAACTCAAGTGGTCAGTGAGTCCTTTGTTCCTTGTATGGAGCTAAATTTGCCAAAAATATACCAAATGGGATTGTAAATCAGGGGACAAGCTCTTAGGTGATCCAGCAAAACATTACACAAAATGTGAGTGAACATTTATGGTTCCATAAATGGCAACCCCTCATGCCGTCACACATTTTGCTATTGTTAGACTGTTTATTTCTAGAGAGTTTGGTCATCTGTTACAGCAACGTAAGTAGATATAAGCAGCCCTCTACAATGTTCTCCGAACTATGACCTCATCTTACAACTTCATAATGAATTGCACCCAGATTAATATCAACATATAACAGATGCTTAACGATATGATAAACACAGTGTGAGCACACTAGTAGCTGTATTAATCACATGTGCTCTTCAAAAGAACAATCAGTTTAAATGAGAATAATGAACTGTAATTAAAACTGTAGCAGAGTAGTGTAAAAATGTAGCATAGATGCTCTGCTTTGACAGTGGCTGCTGCTTTCACAATACAAATTGAAGATGATTGAAAGCATAATTCTCCTTCCCAAGGATAAGTGCCGTCCCAGCCCTCATCGCTAAAGTCATTTGAGAGGCGATGAAGAGCTTCGGGACAACAACTCATGCGGATTAGTCTCATATGAGTGTGAATGCACACATCATGAACATCTCATCTACTAGCACATGGAATACTAATGCGTCTCAACCATAGATCTGAGCTGCAGACCTATGGAGCTTAGCATGTGTTTTAAGGTGTGACTTTGTCAACGGATGTGATAATATGATAATACATGTAATTAGGTAGATTACTGCTCTTCAAAGGTGAGCTAACATGGAAACTAAATGGCTATTTCACAATTTAGCGCAATCATTCAAAGTTCAGTGAGTAAGGTATTCTAACAGTCTTACTTGATTGTTCTAGAACAAATACAGTTGTATTTGAACATTTATTTGAATTACTGATAAGAATCTGTGTAAGAATGTTATAATACCATCAACTGAGAATTAACAAGGTCTATCTGACATGTCCATAAATTAGGTTTGTTTTGGTGAAGAATGTTAATAAAATATAATAAAACAAATACAGAATAGAATGGTGGTTACTTGTTTCTGGATTTTTTTTAGAATGTTTTTCTCAAAACCTGGACCTTGTTCATTCTCAGAGGGGGAGAAAAAAACATGTTGCATTTCAATGCAATCTTTTTTTCATGATTCTGCAATGGTTAATCAAAAGGATCATGCACAATGGAGAGCATTAGGATCCAACACTGGAGACTTCTTTAACTCCTACCCATCAGAAGGTCACTTGAACAATGCAGTTCAAAAGGTGAGGAGAGGGAAGTGAAGGAGAGTAAGAGAGAGAGAGAGAGAGAGCGAAAGAGAGAGAAACAGTAAAAGTGAGAGTTGGAAGGTGATGAGAGCTACTGGCTAATGTAGAAAGAAAGAGAAAAAAGAGTAAAGACGAGAGATGGAGAGTGATAGGGAGAGAGAGAGAGAGAGTCAAAAGAACAAGATGAAGAGAGTAATGAGAGAGATAGAGTAAAAAAATAGATGGATAGAGTGATGGAGTGTGAAAAAGAAAGTGATGGGAAGAGAGAGAGAGAGAAAGAGCAGATGGAGAGAGATGGAAAGATTTGAGGAAGGGGTGGAGGGCTGAATAGTAATTATTCTCTGTGCGATCCACGGCCATGCAGCTGGTGGGAGATGTCTGCCACTCTTAGCACAGGGCTGCCAGGGTGTGAGGGAGGACAGAGCTACTGAAGCTTTATTGGCACGGCAACGCTCAAGGCCTGTCAATCCACCCTGACAGGGCTAACTCAAGTCCTTCCTGCAGCAGCTCACC